>NW_028187122.1:2639998-2758283 GCF_003343005.1 Rhea americana
AAAAAAACAGCATTTCTAAACTGCATTACTAAACCATTTAAAATTCAAAGTTGCTCTACAGACAGAGGCCAAGAAAGATGTATGGTAAGAATCCAAATGGGATCCTTGCTTTATGAGTCTTGTTACAATGGAGAAGGGAGGGGTTCATGAGGTTGCTGCCTAACTGAGTAGACTTAATGCAAGAAAATCTCCCACTCAACCACAACAGGAGTTTTTCTAGTGTATAGACTTGAGGCTTAGACCACTAGCAGAGATACCAGAATTATGGATTGAACACCAAAAGGAATTTAACTTTTAAGGAAAGGAACTTTTAAGGAATGCATTTGCCTTTGAGGGTCAGAAACAGAAGCTAACAACTGTTGGAACATGAGACATGCAAAAGCAATTTATTATTTCACTTCCAGCATCTGGGCAAAAGATAAGAGATATTTTAAAAGGAAAAAAAGGGCAGGGGAAAAGAAGCAAGCAACCTGCAACGGAGGATATTTACAGATCCTTCCCTACCTAACTCCACCTGACTCTTAAAGGACAGCCAAAACCAAATACTTTGTCTTCAAACAACACTCAAAACCATAGCTGACAGCACCTTTGCATACCTTGCATCAAACTGTACTAGATCAGGGAACTCAGATCAAGCAGAAGGAAAATTTCACACAGCAGAACCCTTCAACGCAATATTATCTGTCTCATCTTGATACAGACATCAGCCTTGTACCCCTAGACCGAAGCATGTTTTTAGAAGTGTAATCTAATAGCTCCCCTTKGAAATTCCAAGATCAGGACACAGATAAAAGAATCCAAGCTCCTCAACCTAATGAGAAGAGGTTCACTCGCCTAAAAAAAAAAGGTTACTGACAATGATGCACTTGTGGATACAGTATATATGGGATTGCAAAGCCAAGTAAACACCCCTTCAGCAGGACTGAAGGGAAACAATTCATATTACACCTTAGCAGAGCTAGAAATAAAGACAACACGTTACAAATATTACAGCAGGCAGTGGCCACGCAGATATCACAGAAAGTTTCATCTCTGTTAAGCTTAATCATATTTGCTATAAAGTTAGCCTGGTGAGTACCACAATTAATGGTGGTGGTGACGATGGCACTGGCAATAATGACAGTGGCAGCAGCTTGGCTGTTACACGGACTGGTCATTTGGACAGGGGTCACACATCAGTTTGAAATATCTTGCTTATTATGGGCACCAAAGGTTTGGGAGCCTTGGCTTTCAAGGTGCTTATGAAAATGACAGAGCTGATGCAAAGACTCATTCAGAGGAGGCAGCTGTCAGTATGACAGTATGAAGGAAACACCAGTTGTCTGGAGGGACCTACCAGATGAAGGATATCTGCTAGAGACAGAGCTATTCAGATGAAAGGTAGAAATAAGCCCAGAGCCTGCATAGTAATGAACACAGAGGAAAAGCACTGTAGAAGTCTAAAGACACTGCACAATCAYGCCGCCAGCACACAATGAAGAGGCAGCGTCCAGCACACAGCTTGTCTCTGGGGTGTGACGCTATGGGAGGTTCTGGGCAGGAAGGAAGGCAGGCAAACAGGTGAACTATACAAGGAAATTAGGTCAGTCCAGCTCGAGGGACATTACAGAATATAGGGTGGGTGTTTTTTCTTTTTAGTGATGCCATGCTCAAGTTATGATCACATAGATATTATTAAGACACATGGGGAAAAATACTGTATTATTAGTTTTACTTTTTTTTAAATCAACAACATAGGCAGCTGCTGGGGAGAGGGCAGGGAGGAAGGCGAGGAATTTACTTGGTCTGAGATGGCAATAAGAGCCTAATGAAAATGGAGTAGAACAAAATTTTCCAGAACTGAACCTAAATGCTGGCGATCAAATTTGTGAACTTGCTTCCACAGCTACAGACACATACCAGCTTAGGCCATACTTCTACTGGTTTTTGGAAGCAAAAGAACAGGATACCACTCCTGAAAGTGGTTAACTCCCTATCTGGAGGCCACTTCCATCACCACTTTTTGCTGTTGATCTTTCAGTACTTGGCCTGCTCATTTCTACTGAAAATGCCACAATGCAATTTGCCCTGTGTGTTTATACTCCAAGGTTTTCGTTCTTTCACTGTGTCTGTAGCCTAAAACTGTATGTTTTTGACATTCTTCCCATCAGATATTTTCTGTTTGTCCATGCTATAGTCTTCTGCAGCCTCTAATACAGGAGCTTGTCTGCAATATGATCAGAGAAAGGAAAATAACTGAAAGATAACTTAGCCTTTTTCTTTCACATCCTTTTCCCTGCTCTCTTTAGAATGACAGTAGCCAACCTCCCACACACATCATGAGCTTCCCCACTGACTTAAAGTATCTTTCAGGATATTGACGCAACCAGTTACCAGTTTCATATATAAAGCTCAGTTTTTTTCAGGAACCTGTGCARATTGTGGTATGGACAGAAAATGTGCTCAGGACTTCATGTCAGCAGGAGCTGTATAGCCACCACGCCTGGGATATGGGCTGCAGCTGTCCTGAAGAATGCAGGCTCAGAGGCCACACACTACTTAGTCAATGCCATACTTTTTTGGTAAAGGAGGACAGAAGCTGCAGTCTTATCCCCACTGTGACAGAAAACCAGGAATAAAGCAACCTCTTTACTCATAACTTTACAAGCCATTACTTTATAAGGTCAAGCAACTTCTCAGATGTGTGTAGAGACCTTCCTGCTTAGATCTAATTGGCTGTTCAGGAATGAGGCTCTGCTAAATATGTCTCTGGCTCCTTTTTATTTGGGGATTCCTTTCATCTTCATAGCATTAGCAGAATCTCTAAATGTTTTGGTTTGTCTGGCTTCAGGCCCTCTCCTCTATCTCATTGATAGGCTTTATACTTTTCTTCCCCTTCTCAGAAAGGCAGGAAGGAATAATCTTTAGGGAGCAGGAAAGTCCTTCTAATAACCCAATTCATTGCAGCTGTCATATTGTATGCATCTGTAAAGCATCAGATCAACTATAAGCTGTCAGATACATTGACTAGCCTCTGTGATTGCCAGGCTCTTTTTCTGGCCTCTAACATCTAAGACAAAATGGCTCTAATCAGTCTCAGGACTGTCACTCAGCTTTGGTAGTTCTGTTTTCAAAACTTTGTAAGTTGAAAAGTGTTGCCAGTGCTGTTCAAGACCTAAAGGATACTGAGTTTTCCTGACATGCCTCTTGGGTGGGGTAACAAAGCATGTTATTTCACAACCACTCTTCATCTTCTTGACAGGATATCTTTCTCTATGATAACATTAAGTAAAGCTGCTGCTAAYTCAGAATCAAAAGAACACATGCAAAACTAAAAATGAGTTAATAGTTCCCTTCCCATCCTTCTTATATAAATAAATGGAACACAAGAATGAGCCCTGCTGGGTCAGGCTGATCTCCAGCTAGCCTAGTATACTGTCTCTGAGATTTCCTGACAGCAGATGCTTAGGAAAGAAAGGGGACGCCTACAGTCATAATTTTCTCCGTATATCCTCCCAGCTTCCTTATGCTGCACATAAGGATTTCCTGAGACAGGAGGTTGTACCTATATCTTCATGTGTAATAGATGTTGACGTATTTTTCTTCCATAAATACATCTAATGTAAACATATAGCTTTGGCGATAGCTTGTCATCTGTGATTTTCTGTGAAAATAAGCTATACGTTTCATCTGTGAGGCACCATCCATAGCTCAGACTAACTGGTATGGATATGCCTCAGTGTAAAAAAGACATCAAATATATTTCAGGGATAGCCAAAAGAACACAGTCTTTACACCCAGAGCTGCAAATCCACCAGAGATCTCAGATAAGCACTCAGGCTGCTAGCCAAGGCTGAGCTCTGCCCTACTACGGGTAAAATCTTAGCAGCACCTCAGTAGCTAGTTTATGACATACCTACTCTAAATGACACTGTAGACAAGGCTTCACAATCTTGTTAAAATTATCACATCTCTTCCTCCCTTTCATCGCACCCATAGCCTAAAACTGTATGTTTTGTATTTGGCTTCCCCTGAGATCTTACCTCTTCGCCCCCGTTAGATCCTTCTACAGTCTCTAGCAGCAGCAATACACACTGGTGTWTTTCCTAGGAGCTCAGAAAGAACAGATCAGAACTACTCTAGTAACATGCTATCTAAATTTGTCCAAAAATAAGTGAGAACTTCCCACTATATTATTATGAAAAACAGGCACTGTACTTCTAAGGTACTAAGACCTAGAAGATCTGTGCAACGGGGCAAGCAAGCAGGAGAGAACAAATGTCCCTCTTCTTTTCCCCTCACAACTTTTGAGCTCCCTGACCAATGTTTCCCCAGACTGAAAGCACTAGAGACACTAAGTTCCCACCACACATTTGGGAACAAGTGACTAGGTAGGAACAAGCCTTACTATTATCCCACTTAAAAAAAAAAAAAAAAAAGGAAAGTTGTTTAAGGGCAAGTTTGCACATTATGAGAAATCAGATAGTACTCATCAGTGAAATACGCCAGAAGCAAGTTTCCTAAGACCCTTACTCACACATTAAAACTGTGAACTCTTATTATGACTAGTTATATCACACAACTTACTAATTTAAGTGCCTATATTAGCCATTAGGCTGCCCCTCCAGTGAATAAGAAGGAAAAGCACCTCTAACGGGTAATTTCTTTCACTACTGCATTTAATCATTTTCTATAATGTTAGAATTTCACTCCTCTTTTTCTGACCAACAGCTTTGTTGCATGTGTGTTCTGGATGACAAAACTATGGTGGGAGAGACTCTCCATAAACTTTAGTAAGTAGGTAAGTACTTCTATAAATGGCTCAGCCATGGTTTCTAGCCCCCTTCTCTTGGTACCTGGGCTCGGAGCACTCAGAACAGTTAGATGTCGCTGCTGGGCAGGATGAGGAGACATCTTCTTACTGCAACTTCCTTGTCCTTTGTATGAGTCACTCTGCAGAACTAATAAACAAAAAGCTCCTGAGACCAGCACTGCTGAGTGGGTGTGATTCCCTACTCATCTTTGGTTATGCTATTTAACACCTTTATTGCTGTTCTGAACAACAACATAGCAATTATGGATAAATTTCACAGA
The DNA here is from genome assembly GCF_003343005.1 of Rhea americana. NCBI lineage: Eukaryota > Metazoa > Chordata > Aves > Rheiformes > Rheidae > Rhea > Rhea americana. Next base: position 2,645,072 of record NW_028187122.1, read on the forward strand.
TGAAACAAAGAGTATGTGTCTTTTTATAACCTGCTACAATCTACACTATAGATTTATATGTTCTTCCTTTGCAAACTGTGAGTCACAATATAAAATGGAGCCCTCACCAGCAGAACGCTTTTGTAATGTGAAGCCTTGAGAGAAACCCTTGTCGCTCTAATTTGTGCAAAGGGCTCCCTACCCCCATCCAATCCACAGCACTTTTTTTCAACATCATTTTGGTTGATGAAAACAACGTGCAGACAAATACACACGGCTAAGTGTTGGCTAACTCACCACAGGTTGCAGTAAGGACAGGACGTCACCAGTGCTGTCTCTTCTGCTGTGTGTGCAGTGTCAGTCTTCCRCTGTCAAACCTTTCAGCTTGCATCGCCACCACTGCCTGGGCCTGGAAGCCTTCTACTCCTGCTTTATGCTGCAGTGGTACAGAAGGCTGACAGCTGACGGTGGATGGTCACTTACCCAGGAGACACTTACCGCACTGCTATTATGCACGCTCTAGCACATCTAGTCCATAAACTTCTCCACAAAAAATGCTCAAGTCTCATAAGAAGATTGACATGTGCACATTTTTTGTCTTCACTTTGCAGATGCATCTTAATTATGTAAGTCAGGCTCTTATTCCTCTTACAGACAGTTATGAGAAATATGGAAAAGATATTTTTGTTTAATAATCTGGTTGGTTTTCTGAAAGTGTGCTAGCATTTTCCAGCCAAATGCTCTTATTCCTCTTGCATAAAATGGGTTTTACATGTCTACCTTTAATTACTTGCTCAAATTCCTTATCAGACCAAAGAGTAATATTTTATCCTGTTTTCCTTTTATGACTGTAGGAAAGACTTAGACACACATTTCTGAAGCAAATATAACTATCTTTCAGAGCTAACGGAAACCCCAGAATTTGCCAAAGCTTTCTTCCGTTCCAAGCTCCACTGTTGCTCCCCTGGAATCAATGGCAAAGCTCTGACCACCAGGAACTGTGGCAGGGGATGACTCAGGTCAAATCTGCCTGCTGTCCAGCTAGAGTCTTCATTGACTCTGGTCTGTTATTGATCCATCTTTTAACAAGGCTAAGATGGCAGATATTGCTCTATATTGCATATAAACATATAGTGTCTATATAGAAACTGGTACAGATACAGCTCTTGCTGCACACAGCTCACCATTCCATAGATTAGTTAACATAGTTAACATTTTGCTTGCTTTTACAGAGATTTTCAGGACTTCCGTAGCATCCCAAGCACATACAGGTGTGTACATGTACATACCAGAAAGCATGTTCATGCTGGCTCGTGTTCTGTTCCTCTTGCAAGTCAGTAACAACACTAAATAAAATACAAGGCTCTGTATATTTCAATCTGAGAATTACAGTTTCTACCATTTGTGACACCTCTGTATGTACTTCCTAGGTCTCTCTTTCAGATCCTCACTAGTAACTTCTTAAATATTCTTAATAATTCCTTTCACTGCTACAAAACACTGTTGCCCAAACATCTTGAAAATGCCTGGATAGTTTCCACATCAGGATATCAGAACCRCACACGTCTTTTTCCTCTTCCTAATTACAACCTATTACTTATTGCATTATATTTAGCTGTCTCTGGGACTTCACTTACAAGGTCAAATGCTCAGCCCTCTTTAACATAACATAAATCTTTCTTCCATGCTCTGATCAGTCTGTGTTAAACAGCATGAACATGTTGTTTAATAAAAGGAGAGTATTATGCAATTAGCAGGTCTTCAGTATAAACACATTCTCCTTGTTGAATGGCATTTAAATAAAGCAGTGCTGGTATAGTATTGGCACCATTAAAATCGCAGTGCCAACTGCAAACAACCTTGTCCCCTCTGAAATATGGGTGGAGGGTCAGGGGGAGAGAACTGCACCTGGGAAAAAGACTAATGTTTGTTTTCTTTTTCTCAGCTTATGTAATACAAGCTGCTATTTCCGTCATGGCTAAACCCTCCCTCTTAGCTTGATTTTAATAATTTACAGTTACTGTTGTGCAGACTTTTTTTTTTTTTTTTTTTTTTGGCAGATCCTGTTTTCCAAGTAGGTCCTTCGAACACGAAACAACATGTGGAGTCGTGTAGCAGGTCATTCAGGAACTGTGGGAGAGAAAGGAATAAGGCTCATGCAGCGACAGCCCTCTTTACACCCCGGCTGGGATGTTCCAAGCACTGAAGTACAAGATGGGCTGCGCAGGCTTGGCACCCTTTGCTAGGCTGAGGGAGAAGGAGCTGGCGGCCAGCCCTGCCTCCCAGAGGAGGGAAGTCTCCAGTTACTGAAATATCTTTGCATCCGCTTTGTGCACGTGCGGTGAAATCTTAGCTTACCTCAAGTCAATGACACAATTACCACTGACCGAAAGTACTGGCTCACTGAAGTGATTCAAGTGAGAGCTGAGAATCTGGTCCAGGACCTTTACTTCAACAAGGTAAGACAATTTCAGTATACTAACTGTTATAGTGAAGGGATATGAGACCCCCTTCATGCAGAACTGAGGAACTGTTGTCCTCTCAACAGGCTGCATCAGTCTGCACGGCTTCTGAGCACCCCTGGGTAGGGAAGTACAGGAAGAAATGCATGGGAAAGTTGCAACTGTTAAAGATTAGTGCCAGACTCTCTCCTGTCAATCTTAGGGACCAAGAAACATAAATGCTGTTTATTCTTCTACAGTTTCCTGTCCTATCTCCAGCTCCTGCATCAGACACAGGCTGAGCTGGCTGGGAGAAGGAGAAAGGCAGCTACCATGTGGCATGGAAAGGATGCCTCCTCTGAAATACTTGGCTTCAAACRAATATTTGAAAAATGATTCAGCTGAAAAATATCACCAGCATCTTATCTGGGAACTTAACAGACCACTTCATCAAAAGCAAACATTAGTGTATTCCGTTTTGTTATGGCCACCCCTGGAGACAGACAGTTTTCCAAGCCCATTATTCAATTGTTGATGAGAACCAACAACAGAAAACAATCGGCTGCTTTTTGATAGAAATATAAATTAGTTTGTATTACATACTGCTTTCATTTGCTTTATATTCATGAAAGCTTGACTACGTAGAGAAGATATGACTCACTTATGTAGCTGTATGATCTACTCAGGCCTCACGTCCGTTTGTGCAGATGTGCGGTAGAAGTGGGTGAGCAGGTGAAGGCAAGTAACGGCAAGTAATAGCAACAGCCCCATCACCCTCAAGGAGACTTCCGAATCTTGCCCTACAACACCACCACTCTCTAGCAGAACTTCGTTCTTTTTATCTAGCTGAAGCACAAGCCCTGGTTAAAAGCACCCATCACTGCCTGGGAGACACACATTCAGAGCGAGACCATTGCATCCTGTTGTCTCACTAAAGAAGAGCATTTGATGTGTCAGAGGAAGCTGAATTGCATCGGAGACGTTAGTAGGAGGGATAAAACTTCCCACGGCGCTGTTCCTCCCCCAAAGAATTTCAAAGGTTAAGCGATATCAGGAAAAAAAAAAAAAAGTGTTTTGAGTCTCAGCCACAAGGCATTGTTTTATCTAATTGTGTTAATCTCACTTGATAGATGATATTCTAAATAGAGTAGCATGACAGAACAAAGCAAAGAGTGGCAGAACTAAATACTAAAAAACATAGTATTTAATACAGTTTCATAAATTTTGACTAACTGCACTGATCTAGGAGATCTTTCAAAATGCTTCCTTTAGATTCTCCTCTCTGGCCTACTTTTAAAAAAAATTTGCCCTTGTATATGTTAAAAATATTTTGTGAGCTTTTTTACTTGAAGAGTAGCAGTTTCAGAGTAACTTAGTCTACATCTGAAATAAAGCCATCTGGAATGCCTCTTACTGCCTTACTATCTTCAGATCAAAGATTAAAAAAAAAAAAAAAAAAAAAAAAAAAAAAAAAAAAAAAAAAGAGTTAATTTAAATAAAATTTACCTTTCAACTCCAGACATTTTTCTGTAGATCTTTCCTCCTTTATTCTCACTGCTAGATTCAGCCTTGGATTTAATTCAGAGTCGCAGGAAACTAGTATAATGCACAGACTAAACCAGCCAGGCTCTGTCCAGGCAGTGCCTGAGCAAACAGGGTTAAACAGTTCCTCGTTCACCTCTGGATAATCTAGTCTCCCAAGTACATTATCTTAAGAGCTTTTRAAGTTCATCTCTTAAACACCTGATAGTAGCATTTGCTTTACACCAAGCTTTGCAACCACACCGCACAATCTTAGTATTACTACTACCATTCTCACAGAATGACTAAGAGCAGCTAACCTGTAAAATGAAGGGAGTACCACAGGCCAGCCATTGAAGCCAAGCTGTCTGCTGCAAGTGCTGGGAGATAGAGCTCAGCATCTGCAAAACATTTCAAAGAGATGCATTTACAACATATCAAGTCATAAAGTCAAATTTTTAAGTGAGCTAGGCAGATGTACAAAATGTTTGCTCCATAATGCAACATTCAGGATCTCAGCACTCACTGGTAGAGTACACACACACACAGAGGACTGGGACAGGACAGTCCCATGGCTAAAGCAAAGTCAAATAATCAACCCTATGATAGAAACACATCTACATTTATGGTAAGGTTATAGTGATTGGCTGTGAGAGCCACCAGGCATCCAGCCAAATTGCTTTTCCAGTCTAAGGAAACACTCGGTCTGTTTGAAAAAGGATTTTTTTTCCCTGCTGTGAAGAATGCATTGACGTCATCAAACTGGGCCTGTTGAACAAAACCATGGATCCAGGGTTGTGTTAAGAAGTTGACTTGCAAGAAAAAGGACACGTATCTACTTTAGTTTTCCTCTGAAGTAACAGGGACTATTCCCAATGCTCCTTCCGTCACACTCTGTAGAGGTGAGCTATTGGAGAGGACAAGTGACCAAGAGACTCACTGTGAGTTTCAGTTTCCATTCTGTTTTGTTGCATCAGGCCCACGTGCATAAAGGCTCCAGAGAAAAGGATGTTCCTGAGATGTTTCAAGCCAGGGAACTTATGTTGAATTCAGCTACAAACCTGGATCTAACCTAGGTTCAGCTGTCCTCCACATCCTCCATCCCAGCAACCCTCCTACTGCTACTAACGCTTCTACCATCCAGTATCACCTTGGAGTCTTTTTCTTGTTTTTGACACTAGTGTCTACAGTTCCACAGCCTGATCATCATATTACTATTATTTCTAATAGGAACATGCTGCATGCTAGAACTCCCTGCTTTGACTTAATACAGCACCACATAGTAATCTTACAGAGAAATCACAGGGTCAAGTAGCATTTCTATACCTCTCAGATCACACGCTTCTTTCCCACTTGCATGCTGTCATATCAGCTTGTTTTCCACCCCCAAAACATGGCGTTTGGGCCAATAAAATTGCTACCACATCATCTGACCAAGACCCTTTTGCTACATCACTAATTCAAGTGATTATAAATAATGAAAAGGAAACTGGTAATGTCAAATTGTCAGAAGTAGGCCTTATCATACTGCAACAAAATATCCAATAATACAGTGGTTACAGATCATTGCTGGTCCACAAGACCATAGGGTACAGCTGGTGGGTGTAAGAAGTTCACTATTATAATGCCTCAGCGGAAAGGTGGGATACAAAGGGCAAAGCATTCCACCATAAAATTGCACTCAGTAAGAACTGATGATTTCAGGACTGATGCTACTCAGAACATTTAGCAATAGGATTATCCAATGCTTATGATAAGAATCACAGAACCAGAAATCTTTTGAAGCAAGGAAAAAGGAGGTGCAGCTACAGCTGCAGAGTAACGCATTACTCCTTTCCAATCATAAGTCAAAATTAGGTTATTCTGAACATATTCAGGGGGGCAGAGGAGGGGAGGCAAAACAGAAAAGCAAAATGCAACAAAAATGCAAAGTAAAACAAAATGACTGTATTTGGAGCCAGATTATTAATCTTTGTAACCTTTTTTCCTCTCCCTCTTAAAGTTTAGATTATTTGAAAAATAAAAAGCACTTATCAATAAGTTTTTGGTTTTATTAGCTCCAAAAACATGTATTACGTATTATCTTTTTAACCAAATCTATTTTGTTCAAATATCTTACTCTCCTAAGCTGCATTTTAAGGCAAATTTATCATCYGCTGAAAAACAAAGGAAAAGTCAACATACACAAGACCAGAAAACACAAAGCTAACATGAAGACAATTGTAGCAAGGAACTCAAATTTCTTCTTAATTTCAACAGCTAATACCTCCTACAACTACTCTATTAAAGTACCAAAGTTAACATGTAAATCTTTTGTGCAACAATAACTTTCTAATATGTCTCATCAGTCAAAAGACCATTTAAGTTTGATAGAAATACTTAGTTTAAATTACATTAATCTAGATTGTCCAGAGTACAGAAGAGTTACTAAATAATAACCCACACACAAAAAACACATGAAAAACGTTTTTAAAACAATATATTTAAATTAAAATAATTCTGTAACAGGATTAAAAAAAGTTGGCAGAAAACAAGCCAGATCTTATGCTTTTTTTTTTCCCGTCCTATTATTTTCCCTCTGGACTATAAACATGGATTCAACATTTTGAAATCAGACCCATACAACACACAGGYCTCATGGACCTTCAGTGTAGTCACCTTTTTGATCTTACATTATTTCACCTTCTCGAGGCTCTCTTCACCTGAAGACACCAATTAAGGTAACCTCCTGAAAGATTAGCAATTCATTCAGTTGTAATGTCTTGATAGAGTCAGTTTTCTTAGGTGAAAGTTGGTTTCTCGAGAGGGAAGAAACCAAAAGATTTGATGCCAATTAAGGCATGAATATGAACTCCAACTCAATGATTCTCATTGCCAGAAAACTGCAGTCACATGTCTCAAAAATTATTCCTCTGGCATTTTTGCAACTATCTTTAACAAAATTTGCTCTGACCAGTGCACACATGTGGACATGGAATAAAAAAAATCTACAGAAATCAAAATAGCATAGTTAACAGCTCAGTAACTTCACTTTAGTAAAAGCAGAACATCTAAGAAACTAAAGACAGGCTACTGTCCATTAATTGTACCTGGATTTTGATCCCCTCCACAGTCTGATCCCCCTCCGCATATTGGAAAGATGCAAGGACATCTGCTGGTAAGAAAAATAACGCAAAAAATTGTACTCTGCTAGAACTCCTCAGCTAAGGCTGACCTTAGACAGAAAGTGAGTAAGGAACATAGGGGCAAGGCTATCACTTGCAGCAGCCCAAAAAACTGCTGCAATGCAAAGAACAACGCGAAAATGAAAGCACCAGCTTTACAGTGCCCTGAGATACAAATTCAAGATAATCAAACAACAACTAAACAAACTTCCAACCTCCAAAGACATTGTTGCCACTTGGTTTGCATCCATTACACCAGAAAACAAACAGCTACAGTTATTATCTACACRAAGGCTGAATACTACTAAGCCACCAACAGACAATAGAGTTTTTACAACGATCTGATGGYTTCTCAAAAGCATCTCAAAACTAACTTCCAGGCAAAAAACACTCCACCGCTAAACACACTGCAGTATACCTCACAGCAAGGGAAAAGACCGTAAACCACATGCACCTAATACACACAGCTATGTTACTGGAGGAGCGCTGATGATGAGAACAGGACAAGCAGCCAGGTGTTACTAAATGCTAAGCGATGCCAGCTGAGGGCCCAGGCATGTTCGGTTTTGTTTTTAGGACAAACCACAATCCCCTAAGTGATGAATGTGGAACAAAAGCTCTGCTGAGCTTTCTGTGAGAGAAGCCATTGGGGTCAGGATCAGGACAGTGCTGCTTGCAGTCTCTACTCCAGCGCTACTCGCACGCAAATTTCTGCTAAAAATAATAGTCCAGAATGTGAGTTTGGGTTTGCCCAGTAGGAATTATCTAGGGTTATACAACACAGGCAGTGTGCCTAACGCAGATGTTTCTTGTCCACCATAGTCCATACTGCCACTGGGGAAGAAAGAAGTTTGTCACTGAATGGTACTCTGAAGACAGCATCTTTAAAAACCCATCAGCAGTGCACTGTTTTAGCCAGAAGTGCTTAAAAAGTCTGAAATATTTAAAACAGCAGCTATTTTTTGATGTTATTATGAACCCACCTTATCTGCAAGCATGGCAACTAGAAGTCAGGCTACCAGAAAATATGAAGGGACATAAACTACTGAAAAATGGAGTTTAAAATGAAAATGCCAGCTCAGTTATGGCCACAGCCCTACCGAGGCAACAACATGATRTTGAAACCTGAAAGACCAGCACGCAGATTGATCGCCGTCGCTCTCGCATCGCTCCCACCGCCGCAAGGGCCAGACCACCTCCGCTTCAAACCACAGCAAGCCTGCAGTGCAAACGCAGCGAAGGCGTGGAAACGGCTGCGAAACCCGAGGCGCAGGCCTGAGCGATCCTTCCCGAAGGGCTGCAAGGGGCGGCACCCCCTAAAGCAGGGCGTTTCGCCTGTTCTGAACGGGGGCTCTTCTACRGATCGGGTCCCCCCGAGCTCACGCGTGCCGACGTTGCCGAGGGGGAGGCCCCGCTCCCGCAGGCCGTCGCCTGCCCGCCCCCGCTGCCTCCTGCCCCAGTCTCCTGCCGTTCTGCCCCGTGACCGGCCTTCACCGTGCCCCGACCGCACGGGGCCCCGTGCCCGCCGCCCCCAGCCCCATCCTGGCCGCCTCCGCTGCACCGTGCCGGGCCGTGCCGAGCCGGGCCGGGGGGTGCGGGGAGGGCAGGCSCCCGCGGTGTTTACCAACATGGGAGGAGCCGGGCGCGGGCCGGGCTGGGCCGAGGCGGGAGCCCGACGGCTGCCGGCGGCACCGCTTTCGCTTTGCCGGCGGGCGCGGGCCGGCGCTGCGCCGCGGCATGGCCCCGGGACTCCTTCCCCGGCTCCTCGTAAGTCTCTGCCCTCCTCGGGGCCGCGGCAGAGTGCGGCGGGCGGCGGCGACCCGCGGCGCCCGGCGCTCCGGGACCCGGACCGGGACCGCAGCGCCGTCCGGGGCCGGGGGGAGGGGGGGGGAGCGGAGCGGCTCCGCGTCGTGCCGGTGCCAGGGCGGGTGCAGCCGCTGCCACACTGCTAGTTGTCGGGAGCGGCAGGCGAGAAAAAAAACTTTTTTCCCCCGGGAATGCAGGTAATYCATTAACGTGGTTCCGCTGTCGTTGTTGCCCTGGGAAGGATCGCCTGCGAGCTGAGCGCTAGCGGCGTCCGGTCGTTTACAGCCGCCGCTTCCACGGGCGGCAGGCGGAGGGTCGCGGGCGCCGTGGGAACGGCGGAGGGTGGCGACAGGGAGGGCCCGGGGGCCCCAGGACGGCTGGCAGCGGCACGCAGCGGCGCGGGCTCCGCGGCTGAGCCGAGCCCGGCTGCTCGCCCGGGCAAGGGCTGCGCTCGTGAAAGCTGCGCTGCGCGGCTTCGCAGTACGGTGACCTGTTAAATCAACACGATAGAGAATACCAGAGGTTGAAGACCTCTGAACCATGACCGACAGCGACCCAGGAAAAAACACAGAAATAGACTCAGTTTGGTGACACAAACTGCAGCGCTTACCAGGAATGGGCCAGGGCCTGGTTTTCTTGCATTAGTCATGCCCCATGGAGAGTATGAGTCTCCACAGCTTAAGAGTTTGTGTCACATGTGTAAAGTTCACTGTCGTTATAAAGTGATCTTTGCTACCATTCATTCTGAAGGGTTGCTGTTAACAAGGAGGGTGGGCGAGCACCTCGGTGGCTGCGACACTGGGGTCTCCACTGATGCAGATGCGTTAGCCCCAGCAGCTTTAGTGGCAGCACGTGCCTTGGCAGGTGCCCTGGGGCAGCCCTGCCCCGGGGGCCCGGGGCTGGGGTAGCAGGGACAGGGCATGTGGCAGTGAGCCCTGCTCCCTATCGCAGCCGGGCCCACCGGGATGCGGCYGTGCAGGGTGAGTTGCTTCCCCAGCCACAGTTCTCGTCGCTGGCAGGGAGACATCACTGGAATTCATGCCCAAAATCTTTCCACCCTGTGGCTACTTTGTTTTGATTTTGGCAGGCCAAAATCTGGTGTTAGGGTAGCAACTATTCAAAACTTGATCTCTCTTATTATGTAACAGATAGTAAATTATTTTATGTAAAGGGATTTAGAAGGTTACATCTTTGCCCCTACAGGAGGCATCAAACATACTTAAATAYAAAGGAAGATTTTCAGCTGCTGATAGACATGTATAATATCTGTTTCTATACAGGGAGAAAAGTCAGTGACACACAACTGGCTGAAATGTCAGTTGAGCTCCATATCTAAGATCTATTCAGAAGATAAATTCAGATAAACAATACCTCTCCTCCTCATACTGCTCCCAGATTATAGAAATCATTCCTAGTCTTGTTTTCMACGGAACTGTCAAATTCCAGCCCTTCTTAAAAAGCACGCCCACACACTTTCTATTAAAACAAGTTTACTGGTGTATTGCTCCACTACTTATAAATCAGTAAACTGGAGCAGCGTTTGACTTATTAACTGGATTAAACCAGAATATGARAGTAGTTTGTTGAGTTACACTTCAGTTTTGCAACCTTTGTGTTGCACTAAACCAAGAGCATTTGCAGGTATATAAGATAGCAATGGCCTACCTAATTAGAAAACATTTAACTTTACACTGTGAAACAAGCCACTAAACCACGTACCGTTCAGAGACACACTGTAGAATAACAGGCTATCTTAGGAGAAAGAGAAATGTTATCTAAATATTTCRTAATAATCCAATATGATTGCTGACAAAGTAGGCAGTAGAAGATGTGCTTTTGAAAATAGGATRTCCTACATTACATGTGCTCTCATTTCCCACTGGACTAAGGCACATATTTAAATATACACAAACAAACAGCAACAAAGTCCTGGCATGACGCAAGTGTCAAGTGAAAACTATCATAAAGCCCCAATTCTGGAAATGTTTGTCTGCTCATGTTTCTGTAGTTAACTGTCTTTATCTTTTAGGCAACTCACTGAACAATGAGAAAGTGTCAAAAAGCAAAATATAGTGTTACACTAGGAGAAGGGAGAAAAATTCTAAATTTCAACCCTCTCCAGCTTTTCTTTTTCATTCAGGCAYAACATACTCAAAGTGAGATGGGAGCTGCTAATACTGCTGCGTATCTCCTAAGTGTAGTAGTATTTTAGGTGCACATTAGTACAGTGCTTCTAAAAAACAAAWCAAAAMMAAAAYAAMWWAMCWWWMYWWYAYYMYMCCCMCMCACACACACACAATATTGCACTGKGATTTGCATGTGAGACAKCTCAGATGATAAATAGTAATGGYTTGAATTTGACTATTAAAATGTCAATTTTAAAATTAAAAAATGACTATATTAATATGCTGGACTGTAACTAAAGATCCTTATTCTCACAGGCACTCAAYAGATGCGTCTTTCTTGGAAACTCAGAAGCTCAGCATATTTCTAATTGTGGGAAATACATTCAGATCCCCAGAAATCTGAATGTGATTCTTTGTCTTGTGTCTCAAAAACATTTATAACACGAGGAAATATTATTTTTAATAGTTCTTTTGGTGCTATCAACTTCCACCTTGGTAGGAAGAAAAAGAGATGGGGGGAAATGTGATACTGGAGAAGTTACTTATTATAGTAAAGGAACARGAGTAGACAGTCCTCTTAACAGAARAAGCCATTCTGAAAGGGGTAACACAACTGTGTATTAAAACGGAGCTAACGTTAGCAATCATTTGTCAAAGAAATACCAGACACAGATCAAAATTAGACCATAAATGAAATTTTTTCTTACCTCCCACTAGGTAACAAAGCAAGAAAAATCCCTCTCCTCTTCTTTTTTTAAACACTAAAAGCCCCTGATGACCTCATGTATGTTGTCCCATGTAACAAATGTGGAGGGGGGGGGAAAGACCACAAGACCACTAAGTTCTGAAGGCATGAACATGAAGCATTTGAAATGGCATAAGAGGCTTACTAAAAAATAAAATTATTATAGAAGTGACCRGAGAAGCAGAGACTTACTTTTCACKTAGAAGGTGAAATWTTGTTGTAAAAGCTTTAAAAGGCCTGCATGCAAATAATGCATGTACACCCTTCGGAAGCCTAGATCAGATCCCCATCAGGTCAATCTGCTGAAACTTTTCACTTGAAGGAAATTTACCCATTTTGAAGAACACTGAAAGAGGGGAAGAATCTGAGGYTCAAGAATCCACAAATCACCTAAGTTTTCAAAGAAACTAGAGCTCCTGTCAYTGCCCTAGGAATACAGATGAAAGGAGTTTTCAGAGTTTCCTTAGCTGTTACCTGTTGCTGAATGCACTTGCGAATGAAGCAGAGAGGTAGAAGGCAGAATGATCTCAAAAATGCCTGGGCAATGCAAAAGGAATCAAACCAGAAAATCTGTGCCCATGTGATTGGTATTAYGGATTCTGCTAAGGTTAGCTATCACTGATTTTACTTCTACTGACTGCTTACTTTGATTTTAATCTTTAGTTTAGATATGACAACTATTTTTTAGATTCGGACAAGGAAGTTAAAATGAGAGCCTCTATGAGTAATTTTAGATTGGAAAACGTACAGCCTCTTCTGTTTGAATGTATAAATCATAAGAAAGCACCTACCAACCCTGCCTCTGTGAAAGCCCCTAACGTTCTTCCCCTCTGTTATTAGCAATTGTTGCTCAGTGAGATCAAGGAGAGGAATTAAGGTGTGCTCAGGAAATTAAATGCCTGATCATGTTGCTTTTAAGAGGGGGCAAATCCAGGAGGTTAAAAAAAAGAAGAAGAAGTTTGAAAAATTAGGATGTTGCTTTGAAAGCTAAGGTCTCCAAAGGTTCCTGATTTGTAGGCAGTGTATGAAGTCCCTGTGAGCAGAAGTGATGTAGGTGTTTGGTGTTACTCAAAAGACAAATTCTGAGAAGTGTTCCACAGTTCTTGTAAGTGTATCAGGGAGCTCATCTCGATGAATGACGGAAGAAAGCTTCCATCATAAAATTTTGTATTTCTGTCCTTCCCTAGCCTGCCACTATAAGAATATAACTAAGAGGTGTGGACGTTTGCTTGCTTGAGGGAAAAACGTCTGTGCATGCGGTACAATTGCAGTAGTTCAGTAAGCCGAAGCAGTTTTACTGATGTTGGTCGTTTAGAAAGATGTTTCCCTCTTTCACTTTGTCCCTACGTGCTTCTCTGTGTGTCTTCTGCTCTGCACCTCTCCGATGTCGCTCTGCGCCTGCGCTGTGCCCAGTGTTGGAGCTGTGGTTATCTACCCTCCCCCTTTCTTTACACTGTTGTTTCCAGATTCTTTTTTTCCCTCCCCTCACCCCAAAACAACAACTGCCAAGTTGACTTTATCCATCTAGAGCAGGAGAGACGGATGGACGGACAGAGGAACGAGGCTCCCTGGGGGCGGGGGGGGTACGAGGCCCTGGTGTTAGGCCGCGTGAGGAGGCTAGAGTCGGGCCACGCGCAGCGGAGGCGCAAACGTTGCCGAGACGCCGGTCRGCTTTTCAGGGTCCGGGATGGCGCGTTTAAGCACGCGGCTGAGCAAGGGAAGGGGACTGTGCTGGGACGGGGAGTCGCCGTCTCACCGCTCCTCCCCGAGCCCTCCACCTGATGGGGACAGAGGAAGGCTCGTTTGCCCCTGGGCCAACGGCCCCGCTCGTGCCTGCTCGCCCTGCGCCGGGGCCCAGCCTGCCTGCAGGGTGCAAACCCTCGTGGCAAGCTCGCGCTTCCCGGTGCAGGCAGGTACCCGAGCGCCAGCCTCGGACTGCCCCGTTCCCGGATGCTTCTGCTGCTGGCCTCGCCGCGGCCGCTCCGCAGCCGGCGCCTGGSGCCCGGAGCTGAGGTGGACGGCGGAGCTGCCACGGAGGGAGCCGGCGGAGAGGCAGCAGAGCCTCCGCCGTCGGCGCAGGGCTCGTGCCGCCGCGGGCGAGGGCGGCCACCAGGAAGCCGTGCAGCGGGGTGGCGAGCACCATCGCTTCCTGTCAGAAAGCAGGGGGCTGTACGCTGCATGGATAAACGCCTGCTGCTTCATAAATCTCTACATCAGACTCTTTAATCCCAGTTTTTAATCAGTAATCCCAATTAAAAACATAATCCTGTTAATTTGAGGTAGTGACTTGACAACTTCTGTTAAGGTCTATGTTAACTTAATCTTTTAAAGGCATCAGAGTGGTACGCAGAAGCTCACCCTCAAAGCTTTGGCAGCAAAGAAGTCAAAGGACCAAGCGAGGGAAGCGATGGGCTCAGCACCTGGGCTCAGSGCGCTAACCAGGCTTTTTGGCCGCTGAACCTTTTCTCCAGATGCAAAGCATGGCCGCCCTGGTTTCAGTCGAGTAACTGACATTCTTTAAATTTTAAAAGAGATGGGTGTTAAGGAACAGRAATGTTTTTTGTCCTCCTATCTCTAAATAGACTAGAGGATGAGAAGWAGTGACTACATGTAGGAGTCACCAGACATTGGTCATACTGATTACTTCGTTCATTAGCCACAGTAACACTTCCTTTACTTGAGATACCACATTGAGACTTGAACTCACCTTTCAATAAATAGTTAAGTTAATTAAAGGGTCTTTCTGCAACTAACTGAAGTTGAGATTGGCATCAATTTCTCATAAGCTCAAGAAGATGAAATGAATCAGCCAGGCAGGAAAGAAAATGTAAAATAATAAAAATAGCCAGTATTCAAATGATTACAAGTTGCTTAACTATGCATATAGCATATCCTTTGCTCTTAGCATTAACAAATACGGTATAAGTCTGCATTAAGCTGCAATTGCTGAGTGATAACCAACCATTTAGAATGAACTTTGCTTAAATATTCATGACAAGATTAAAAATCAATTATTTAGATTAAGATTTTTTGCATACTGATTTAAAATAAGAGTGGATCTGTGCCTAGCAGGACTTCTGTGTACCATCAGCTGCACTACTGGGGGGGAGGATTCTGCAGTTTCTTTGTCTTGCACCTTGTTMTCTGGTAATCCCCTTCTAGAAAAAGATAACTTTCCATCCTTCTTCTTCACAACCTACCTATTCTTTCACATTCCTAAGGACAAGGTCACTGGTCCATTTCTTCTCACACATCATTTTYCTACTTCCCTGGTATCCCTCATAGTCCGTGGCTTTGGGTCTTTTGTGAAATACAAAATATTTTTTGATTAAAGAGGAGCAAGAACAGTGAATGTAAAGTTCAGCTTAGATTTTAGACTGCAAAGGACTGTCTTCATTTTCTACCATTATGGCTTTATAGTATTACATAAGTAAAATAAAGAGGAAAAATATGCAAATCACTTCGAGCTGTCAGCAGAAATGGGGTTAAGTAAAGGCAGGCTGTTTTTTAGCTCTCCTGCCTAATAAAAAATAAGTAAATAAAGCTGCCAGTTCATTACATAGCTCAATTACAGAGACAGGAGACATGTCATACTTAGTGCATGCCAAGTATGTAGAAATTTCYCCAGAAACCATTGGAAAGAATAAAGCAGATTATACCTATGCTGCTCTTTTCCCCTTTTTACTTCCAARATAGAAAGAAAGAATGATTTGGACTCTATTTGTTCCACTGTGCTTTCATATTATCATGAAAAGGGACAGGACCATAATGGCCTGTAAAGTTACTACTGACTAGTAGCAGAGAAAAAAAAAAAAGAAACAAGGATCATGCAATTTAATTTGAGGAAAAAATCCTCACAAAATAGAGCATTAGGAGTGGAAACTAATTTGGAAGGAGAGCAACACTTCTTTTCCAGGACTATGTAGGCATCATCTTCTAAGGAGAAAAATAACTAAATTGAAAAGAAAGTGCTAAGAAAGTGCAGGTTTAGGTAAAGTAATCTGAGGCAGTTCAAGAAATAATGGGAGTTCCTTTAGCTTRTATATGAAATCATCTGTTAAAATCAGATGTACAGGCCTGTTCTCAAATACTGATTTCCAAATAATCAATACATACAAGAATAGGGGTGATAGCATTAAATCTAATAAGTATTCTCATTATTCATTAACTCTTTTGCTACAGCAAGTGATTATGGACATCTTTAGCAGTGAAATAATAGCTAGTAGTAAAATACACCTACAGTCTTCGACTATTTCTTCCGTAATTTGCTGTTCTTCTCTTCTAGGTCTTTGGCTTAATTATTGAATCRCAGTGCAAAAATGATACTGAAGCTCCAATACACACAGCATATAATAAATTTGTTGCAAGGAGGATCATTGCAAAAAGGGATATTAAGTGTACTCTAGCTGAGTACAATTTAGGTGGTATATGTTGCAAGAAGTGTGAACGTGGTGAGTATCATGAAAACTGTAYTGAAAAGTGATTAAGAGTGGAAACCACAACATGCACAATTACTTTCTGCTGAGATAACTAAGTGATGTGCTTTGTTTCTTGGATACAGCGCTCCATTCTTGCTCTACCCTTCTCCATTACAGAACCTCAGACACTTTCAAAGTTTTTCTTGAACTCAGTATACCAATAACTTTTAACAGATTTCATACAGATAGTTCTTATGTAACATGCTTGTCACAAAACAACTAACAATTACATACATAGCTTTGAAAGAGGTAAGGAACATGCTAATATGGGCTTTTGCCTACAAATATATACATGGGATTTCACATTTTTCATGTGAAGTTTTTTTTTTAATGTCCTAAATTGTCCTTTAGTCCTAAATTGGAGGAGGAGGGAGAGATGTCAGATTATGTATGCTACATTGCTGAAAAGCACATACTTATGCATAAAGAATATGAATTCTGCCAATATTTGTAAATCAAAAGGTATTACACAAAAAATAAAAAGTTTGAAGTAGGTCTTAGAGCTGATGGGTTCTGGGCAAAGGTGTTACAAATCTTATTTTTGTTTCTCTCTCTCTCTACAGGCTTTGTTAAAAATACTAACTGCCCAACAAACATTAAGGAACACTGTGTTCAATGCAAATATGGACAGGAGTACATCGATCATACCAATGATTTGGACAAGTGTCTGAGATGCGATTCTTGTGATAACATGCTTGGTACGTTTATAGAAATAGCAACTCAAGCAGTGACCCTTGTTTGATATAGGATTAGATTGAAAAGTCTTGGAAGACCCTGAGTAAAGGGTAATACACAGATTAAGATGTCCTAGGAATAGGACAAAAAGGAATTTATGACAAAGTCATCCTTTTATCCTCCAGTATCTTTTTGTTGAGCACAAAGTAGGAGGAAGAACAAGCTATATTGGTCCTTTATTTCCCCTTACACCTGCTTTTGCTCAGCCTAGGAGCATTTGGTGAGTAATGTCRCACCTCTTCTACACTTGCCTTTGCTGTACCTTTCCTTATTTCCCAAAGAGACAGGTAACCCACTTGCACTGGGATGTTCTGGTGTTCCTAGAAGACCTTATAGCACTTAATGTTTCTGCACAGGCCTCAACCTTGAGTGATGATATAGCCCTACTAGATTATCTTACAAACACTGTAATATTTATGAGTTACAATAAAAAGCAACCAGCAGATCATGCTTTTATATGGCATATAGTAGCACATTCATAGGCAGTATGAAAAGTATCTTTAGTAGGCCTGCTGTAATACAGTTAGGAAAAACTGACAGATTTCTGCACCTTGCGTCAGCCCTGAGTATGTTCATAGCTCCTAAATTTGCAGCAGGCTTATGTTCCCTAAAGCCTTTATTTTCCTTTATCTTCCCATCTAGTACATTAGTTGGTCTAACAAAAGGTAATACTCCTCCAAAAATTTTGTCTCTTAGTAGCTGGTTTTCAAAGCTATGGTAGAGATGTGAACTAGGATATATGAAACAGCTTTGCTTTCTAAAAGACACTCAGTGTTGTGCATAGGCTTTTCTCCTTGTGAGGCAGGTCCTACATAATCTAGTCAGAAGCAACGTAGGAAAGTACACTCCGTTCTCTATTTAAAAGAAGAGAGGTGTTGGGAGAAGTATAGAAGGAATAACTCCCTGTGACTACTWCTTTTATGTCTTTTRTGTATTTTTTTAAATTATATAATTAATATCATYATCTAAAATTACTGGAGCTCATATCATAATGTTTATCATACATTCAAGATGCTACATGGGGAATAGGACCRAATCGTGAGACAATAAGATATGCCATACTGGGTCAGACTAGCGGTCTGCCTACCCTAATGTTCTGCATTCAGCAGTGGAGGTAGGAGAAGCTATTTATAGAGTGCAAACAAACCTGACTACCTTCTTTGGGCTGATCCCTGCATATGCTCCCAGCATCCAGAGTTGTGGTTAGGGAAGTTAGGAAGTACATCCCTGTCTAGTCCTTTTAATATCCATTTATGAGCCTGTTGTAYATGAACCTGCTGGGAGACATTAAGTTCCAGGAATTCAGTACCCATTACATAAATACCTATCATCGATTTTTTTTTAATTTTGTTAAACTAATCTCCTACTGTTTCTGCCAAGTGGCCTCTAGTTGTACTATAGCTAGATTTAGGGAATGACAGTTCTGCATTCATCATATCCAAAATCCAGTTTGGTGAGCAGAGACAAAACTCTTATGTCCAGTATGGTGGTACTCCAACCACCTGTTGGAATACTGATTTTTAATGTTTTCCCCTTCCTGTAACAGGATGTGCATTAGCTCTCATTAGCTACTATAATAAGCATTTTAGATGGGTAATGAAGATGAGTACAGCAGGACAATTTAGTATTTTGTATACTGCTACAAAGGAAATTATTAGTTAAACTGGACAGGAACGAAACAGTGATAGGATGACTAATAATGGGGTTGAAGAGAAGTCAGATAATTGATAATATTAGGCAGGAAGGAAATTACCACTGGAGTTCCATGAGAATCATTTTTAGGATCATTCTTGTGTGATATTTTTATGAATGGCTTCAGCACTTGTTTTACAGGAGAGCATCATCAAATTATGAGTGATAATGTGTTTTTCTGTTACAGCAGAGGGCTGAATGTGATATCTCAAACTCTATTCCTGTATTCCTATGAAAATAGTTTTTATATTAGATAGATCTACTTACAGTAATTTTTTATGAAGAAAGATATTTCATAGCTGGAACTGAGGTCACTTTATATACATTGAGGATAGAAGAAAATTCATTTGTTTTGATATTTAAGCAAGAGAACATGTTAGCTAGGAAGAATAGAATTCCTCAATTTTGGAAGTCCGCAGGAAGAGATAAAACTGATCATTTATCTGGAATAGTAAAGAACTTGACTCTACTATAAAGCAGGGTGATGCGTTCCATGATCTTCTAAGGTCCCTTCTGSCTTTACATGTCTGAATGGGAAAAACAAGCTGACAACATTTGGCAGTGCTGCAAATGAGTCCCCTTCTATCACACACYTTATTGTATGATCAGTTTTCTGAGCTTTTGGCCAGCAGAGGTCTCATTGCCATCTTCCTCCTTCTAGTACTCCCACAGCAAGTTTCCTTATAAAAGTTACGTTGTTGCTGCAATTAAGCCTTGCCAGTGAAAGCAGTGATAGAGCTAGAAGCAGTACAGTATGAGTAAAATACCTTGCGACCAGAGGACTGACATAGTTGTAAGGCCTACTTTTTCAAGCTAACAAACTTTAAGAATTCATTTTAGGTTTGGAGACTGCAAAGAAATGTACTCCAACACAGAACACAGAATGCACTTGTGCAAAGAACCACTTTTGCAGTTCTTCTGGATTATGCACGCACTGTGAGCCATGCACCATGTAAGTTTATGCCTCCATTGATTCATGTTARATATTCAATCTTGAATCACCTTTTTTCAGCCAGTTTCAAGATGGAGTCTATGATAATATCTAACTTGGGGGAAAAGACACTGGTTTTCCTTTGCTTAACTCTGTTAACTTAACTTGCATGCAGRCTTTCCAAAGGCACACAAAAAAACTTGTATAAATCCACCAACTCTGCATATACCTTTAAAAGAAAAAAAATYTAATGAAGTGGCTAAGCTGTAATATATCTTGATGTATTAAACACCTGATAAAAACTGTTAGAAGATTTTGATTTGTTCTCTTGAAAGAGTTTCTAAACAGATAAATAAATCTCATAATAATATTTGCTTGTGTTTTCTGCAGATGTGAAAGTGGTCTGGTTGAAAAACAATGTACTTCAACTTCAGACACTGTATGCAAAATGAAAGGTACAATTTTAAAACCTAGCTTGGTACACAGTGATGATTCCTAACAACTAGGGGCACCATATACCAGGCCATTCACTGATCTGGTCCTGATCATGGCTGCTCTTTTCCCTTGATCAGTGTGGAAATGTTGGGGYCAGCATTCATTTTAAGGGGTGACTTGTAAGGGGATAAACCTTTAGCCTCTGCCATTAGGAAAGAACAAAAAGATTCTCATAATCTGACACAATTTTGTTAAATTTTACAGTATGTTGCAGTATTGCATTTCTTGATTTAGCTTTCATGTACTATTTCCAATGTTCCAATAGAAAAAGGAAGCCTTTTGTGGATCACTGGAGTTGTTCTGGGAATTGTAGTGTTGGTACTACTTGGAGTATTCTGCTGTAAGTCATTCCCTATTCTTTGTTCCTATCATACTCTGAATAGGATATTCAGCTGCTTTCTCAAATGTAATTTTATTATTCTTGGAGTGCAGAGGAGAAATACACTGTGCTGGATTTTAAAATTGTTTTGCGTTGTATTGTTTCAGATAGGAAAAAATCTAAGGATAGCAGCAGGCAGTCCCCAGCTGAAGTAGTCTCCAAACCAGGAGTTTCTTCTGTAAGTATTGTTGCTTAAGTTAGATAAAACTCAGATTGGTGCTTGAACCTTTTTTGCATTTAAATTATACTGGGACTTCCTAAGCATGTGGATGCCTGTCTTCTATTTCATGAATGCAGTAGATTTCACCAAGAGGATTCATTTGGGAGAAGCAAGAGGAAAGAAACAGTAACCACCTCAAATTATTTCTTCATGTTATCTAACAATTTTTTGATGTGCTCCCTGATTTACAAGACCAAGAAAAAYATTTTATAAATTATCCTGCCTCCACTGACCCTGGGTACTTGTCCCCATGCATAGTTTTAGGCAAAGGAATCGTGAGGTGATTCCCCTAGCTAAGTCAAATAAAAAGAGGTCTGTCCAATCTGATTCCCTGGCTAGGAAAGAGGGAAATCATGACATTTGTCTCTCCAGTTTTATTTCAACATGAAGTCTGTTTATCTTCTTATGCAAAGTTGGTATTCTACAAAACTAGTTTCAATTAATTTCTCCTCCACTTCTCTTTCAGGAGATGGTACCTCTTGTATTTGCAGGTGAGCAGCAAGTAATTTCTCAAAATTCGGTACAAGAAAAATATATAGACATGGAAATCTTGCACTATTTTTGTGTGTAATATTTTTGTGTAGACTTTACCATTTCCTAAAGCTGTCACTCTTGTACAACACAGAAGGCTTATTAAAAAAATGCCAGCTCCTACCGCCTGGATGCAGCCCTGTCTAACATGCTCTAGGTGACTCTGCTGAGCAGGGAGGTTGGACTAGATGATCTCCAGAGRTCCCTTCCAACCTTACTGATTCTATGATTCTATGATACTGTGCTTATTAAGGCATTTAGTGGTTTCATGTTAATTCCTCAGGAGAAATCTCACTTTCTCTGTTGTGTAGGAAACAATTACTAACTGACAACAGGTGAACTTCTATTCTGCTTGCAGTACAAACTCTAGGAGGTAGCAAGCTGTATTCCTATGATTATGGCTAATTATGATAATGGAGTAGTCCCACATGCCAGCAATGGAATAGCAGAAACAAACCTTAAGTTCAAGGCTAAAACCRTAGTGCTAACAAACAACAGGGAGAGAATGTGAGCTCTAGGGCTATATCACAGCAAGAGACCTGTCTGGTTCCAAGACCTTTCCCAATATTGTATTGGGCAAAACAGGTACATGAAACATGATCAGATTTTGATCAAAGATAGGACAAAATAGGTTACAGAGAGAACAAACGTTCTATTTGAAGTGATAGAAAGCAATATAGATGCAGCTGTAAGTATTTGTTTTACATAGCATTTGGTAACAAGTAAAAGCAGATCTGTCCCTAATATGGAACCAGATATAAGTTGTAAAAATCACACATAAAACATACTGAGTTATGAATACATGAAACTTATCTCTATTGGATAGGAAAAGGATCAACTTTCTGCTTGGGTAATAAAAAGCAGTACGATACCAGTGCCAAGAGTTTTCATTTCCTATTATACTTCTAGATATTGACCTGAGTACCCATATTCCTGGTATTGTGGGGGAGATGACACTCCAGGAAGTCAAGACATTTGTTCGTAATCGCAAAGTACCAGAACCTGCCATAGATCAAATTCTTCGGGATAATTTTAGTGATACATCTGAACAGAAGATTAAGCTGTTTCAAGACTGGTATCAAAGACATGGGATAAGAGGAGCCTATGGGACTCTAATCAACAGCCTGAGAGAGCTTAAAATGTGCACTGCAGCTGACAAAATTCAGGAAAAACTGCAGGCAGCTGTTCCCAGCAGTGAGGAAGGTGGACAATCTTACAATGATAATACTGAGCAAAGCACAACCTGCAGTCAGGAAGGTGGAGGTGGAAATTCACATCTTCATAAAGCTGAGCTAAGTAAAACCTATTCTGACAGTTTGGAAGAGACATAGCATGGAATTATTTGAAACTTTTTTCTAATTAGCTTTGTATTTCTGTTAATAAACCGGTTAATAAACCATTACATTTTTACTTGTCATTTTCTTTGGCAGCTCAATAACATCCAGGGAGGTTATAATATGAACAAGGAGTAGTTACAATTTTGAGAGGCATCTTTCATTTTTTTTTAAAAAAAAAAGTTGTAACTGTTTATTTAGGCTGTTAAGAACAGTGAGAAAGTTTTAAAGCTTGTTTACTAAAAATTGCAATGTAAGAGTTCAGCTATTGGACTCTACAAAAAGAAAGAAGTCAACATTTACTTGAAGAAAAAGTTTAGTTCAAATGTATGATCCTGCATAGTGTATCACTATAATGTTTTGCTTGTATTAATATAGCAGGATGTAGCTTTTCCCTCTTGTTGAATTTTTCAAAGAGAAAGCTCTGGTTTTAAGAGTGTATGAAACATACCTCGTTATTTCTGAATATATATATTAATCTATAATTAAATCCTATTCTTTTGTAAGCAGGACTTCTCACTTATATAAAAGTATTTTAAGTGTGTGTAGGTGTGTAATATGTTTGTGTGTGTGCACATGTGTGCATACATATATATGTGTGTGTGTATATGCACAGGTTTTTCTGTGCAGAAGCCCCAAGGTTAAGTAAAAGGTATTATTTCCCTTGTTTTCTGCAATGATTGCAAGGCTTTTCTAATGTTAAAACTCTTCAGAGAAGCAGGAGCTGGACTGGCACAGAACTAAGGTTTTGAGAGGTAAATCTGCACAAGCTGTGGAGTCTCCGAAGTTAAGTGTGCAACACTAGCTTTCTAATGCAAGAAATGGTAATAAGGAAAATGCAATAATAAAATCAAAAAGTAGTGAATGACTCTTCTTTTTCCTTCCTACAATGCACCTATAGATGTCATGTTTAGATTTCATTTTACTCATGTCAGTGAATCACAAAAGGGGTTCATTCTCGTGAAAAATATTTGTCCTTCTCCCGTAACAGAGCCCAGACAGCTCCAAAAGCCAAATAATCAGTACTGCTGCTCTGCAACCTACCTGGTCTATAAAAATTGAGGGACTGTTCTGAGAGAGGGAGTTTCCCACACGTGAAATATTTATTGCCCTAGGCTGAGCTCTTTTGCACCCATCTTTCGCAGTTCAGAGACTGAATTAGATACATGCCTACTATGCTACTTCACATCATTTGTCTGCGGGTTTAACGTTCTGACTTGCAGAAGAAGCAAACCTTAAAATGAAAGACAACCTACCAATTACATATCTGTCCAGAAGAGCCTTCCTACCCTGCCTGCCTCACAGCTGAAGCCTTCCCTACTCAAACACTAATTCACAGGTAGTCTCACAAAACGTTTCAATCAAGAAGAAACCTTTCTGTCTTCTGTTTTCATTTTTCAGGTCACATAGGAAGTTAGAATGACTTTGCTCTATGGCTCTACTATCTGTTCCCTCGAGGGAATCTCCAGTTAGATCGGCTGACAGGTGGTTGTACCCGGTGCCTTTGCTGAGCAGGCCTGCCTAAGGTTGTTCCCTGCTGAGACATGCATGCGTACAGCCCTAGTTGAGCAAGACCTGTCTGGTGAGTTGTGTCCTGACTGGTGCCATCTGCTCCCACAATGTGGAAAGGGCAGGGCAGATGTGCTAGCAGGAAGCCAGCTACTGGGAATCCACCCCATGGCAACACTGGGCCCCCAGGCCTGCAGTAGGGACCGCTCCTGAAGGTCATGCTACTACGGGCAATAACATGCCTGTGAAGGCAGTGTTTAGCCTTTGCAGACAGTTAGAAATGCAGCCATGATTCTTTTAGTTGAATTCAGCATAAGCCTGAAGTGAAAGACAGGACTTAGAGAAGCTTCAAAAACTCTCAGTCTTTCAAAGATTTACCTGTGGAGCTTCCAAGGGCCCTACAGCCCATTTTTTTTTGCCAAGCCAAGGCCCTGGCTTAGGCTGTATAGCCCTTCCTCAGTTTTCAAATGCTACACAGACACTAAGTGCTTGAAAATATTTCCCAAAAAGTTCCCACTTTGGAACTTCTTGCCTCAAACCTCTTTGCTTTTTTGGTTTTTTTAAGTGCTTCACAGGTCTAATATGTCAGTATGTCACTACTATATTGCCAAAATCCCCATACAGTGCTGCTTTTCAAAGGAAAAGTTTCAAGCACTTAGAGCTAGATGGTTTAACATCCATGCACCAGACTTGTGCAACCTATGGACTCTCTAACCACAGAGCCTGATGAAGGAATGCAATTGTATAAGTGAGTTGTTGTGCCTATGCTATCTGTACAGATCTCGCACATACTGGGCCAGCATGTTGCTTATTGCCATATTTTGGAGAGGCTTCACTCGTACACAGGGGAATAAAATATCTGCCAGGGTGTTTCCCCTCAGAAGAGTAGCATAACATATTTATTTCCTAGGCTGCAATTCTATAGAAGCACAATCAAGACAKAAAGAAGAAAAGCTCCATGCTCTCACAAGCCCTTGTACCATGTCCCACCCAGGGATGCATAAATGAAGCTAAAAAGTATGTTGGCATTTGTATGACTTGAACTTTGGCTTTCTCTGGCTCCTATCTTTACTTCTCAGAGTAAGGCATTTGGCATCTGGCCACAAACAGGACAGATGATTGTAAAAAGGAGACATCAAATCTCTTAAATTTGTGATAATTAAATAGAACGTGAAATTTTTGCTTCATCACACTGGAATTTCCCAACCTCAGTAAAATGAGGATGGTTTAGGGAAAAAAAAAGAGAGAAAAAAAAACACCTCCTTGGGCAATGAGTCATACTCTCCTTAGAGGGTATCTGCAAGGCTGAACCTAGACTGTCATGAAATCTCATGGTTAGCATACACCCTAATTTTTAACTTGGTGYGCACCAAGTAAGTGAATCGATGATTGTATCATACAGTTGGCTTTTCAAAAAGTAGTGCATATGCCTATATGTATCTATAGTGCAGTCAGCAGTGCAATGTAGAGCTATATCTGACCAAACTTATACTAGCTGGACTGGAAATCAAAAGCAACTTAGTTCTGAAGACTAATGTCAACACATCCTGCTTTATGTCACTTCCCTTTTCTGGCCCCATTTGTATATTAGTGCTTCACAGTAAAGTAATGCCAAGCAGGTTATATTAGCACTGTTTCACCTTTTGTGCTGTTTCCCAGGAGGAAAGTCTGCTCAGAGCCTCATGCTGGTAAGCAAGACTACTGTCAGTTCCTTAGCCACTCACATAAACCTAATTCTGGTATCTTTATTTTGTGCTCTGCCCTTTGCACACTTGCAACAACCTGCCTCTTTCTCCCCAAAGGCAAGACTGTATCATGAACAGGCAGGCAGCCATGTAAAATGACTGTTTTCCCTAGTTTTGGTGGTCGTGGGAAAGGCAGTGAAGAGAGGGAAGCATCAGAAATGATACTGAAAAATGAAACCTTCCTGCTGTACAGAAATCCAGCAACAGAAAAGCAAGTGGAAACTGAAACAGAAACTTGCTCAGGAAATGACTAGACACATTTTGAAAAGCAGAATGGGGAAGCTCCCTCTACAGGAAAAAAAAACTTTGAAAAACCACTTGCCTTTGTTATAAAAAAACAAGAAACAACAACAGCAATTGTTATTTTAAAATAACAACAGAAGAACAAAACCACAGAACTATCAGGCTGGAACGACAATCTGAGTTCTTTCCCTTGCAGTTCTAAGGGACCGTATGATAAGACGGTCTGTTCAGAAATTCCAGATAGCATTATGCTGCACATATCCCATACGCTCACTGTAAACTGAAATATTTGCTGTTGCCCTGTAAGTAAACCTAAGACTTGCAAGAGCAGCAAAACCAGATCACTATTATGGTGTGGCACCCGAAGAAAGCATGAGATGTTAAAGACAGTTTCTGTATACAGTACTCCTACAATATGGAATAGTTATTTTTAAAGTTAATCTCATAGTCATACTAAAAGCTGCCAGTTCTTGAAAAGATATCACTGAAGAATGAAGTGCTGAATACAAATAGTTCAAAAGTTTCTTTACAGATAGCATAAGCATGAAGTAAGAAAGAGCTGTATACTTATTTTCTGTACAGAAAAGAGGGAGAGAACACAATATAAAATTATGAAAATAAAAGGGTATTGGGAAAACCCTTGGAGCTGGACAGATTGCTTGTTTGGAGGGAGTGATAGAACCTCAAATTTTTGTTCTTACTGTTTGTCAATACTTTGATTTTGTACTTGAAAGAGAAGCTTACGTTCCTCCTATCCCACTCTAGGAAGAAGGAAAATGCCCACCGTGTGTATTTAGCCTCTAGTAAGAAGCTGTGGTTGAGARTTATGAGGGATGTGGGAACAATCAAAAACTTAATGTACAGTCAGTATTTTCTGGACAGCTTTTCAGTGGTTTTAGTTCATGTTCTTTTCCAAATTGGAAACAAGGCTTTTAAGGCAGATGAAGTGCTAGGGGGTCTTTTCCCATTGCTTTAAATTTGGGTTTCTAAGTCCCCCAACAAACCAACAACTGTGACAAGAGTGCTGTTTTCATAGCAGGCAATCCAGCTGGGAATCAGCAAAAAACATCTGTGATGCCTGGCATTTTGAAAAGACAGTCCTTAAACAAATAAAAGGGGAGATGATAGTGATAGAAAGCAAGAGTGGGTGAGAGCCTAAGGGAAGCTCTCAGCCTCCTGCACAGCCAGGGAACGCAGCACAGGGAGGTCCCTGTTCCTCTCTCCTCTGCTGCTTTTTGCAAAGATTTCCCTATGCATGGTTCACAGCAGGAGAGGTAGACATATCTGTATATGCATAGCTGGGATATGAATGAGAAAGGACAAAAAAGGATTTTTGATTTCAGTACTGAAAAGTACCCAGTTTCATTTCTTGCATAATTATCCTACAGGCACTAATGGGATTGATGCATTTATCAGATTATCTGCATCTGAAGTCTTACGTTCTCTTTTTTTGGTCTTTATTTGTCACCATCTAACTCAGTATTTTTGAACGTCTCAATCAAATCTCTTTAAAACAAAATTCTTTTATACTTGTAATGAAAAAAAAATTTTTTGAAATCACTTTAAAAAGGCATTTTTTTTTTTTTTTGGTTTCTTTTCATCTGTTGTGGAGAGGGGAGGGTAACAGCTAGCGAGCGCCTCGTTGCTCACCACAGCACAGGCCAGCGCCTGCAGGCTGCTGCTCCTCACCAGCGCTCAGCAGAGGGCAGCCTGTGTCCAGGCCGCCCGCGAGCATCCCCGCCGCGGCCCCTGTCCGCGCTCCTCCCCGCAGCGCTCCCACCGCGATGGGCGGCCGCGGGCGCGCTCCTCCCCGCCTCCTCCCCGCTCACGGCCCAGCACACAGCTCGCTTGCTCCTCTCAGGGAAGTAACGTTTTATAAACGAGCTCAAACGGGACTGGAGAGGTGGCTGGCGGCTGTAAGGGCACAAAGCTTTGCTCGGGTAGGAGGATCTGCTGTCCGGCTGAGGCCAGCCTGCCGGCCTGACTCCTGCCTCGGGGCTCCCCGGGCGTGAGGGAGGTCACCCGCAGGCTCCCCAGCAGCCCCTGTCCTTTCTTCAGGCAGAAAATCAAAATCCAGTTTTACATATGATTCCTGAAGTTATAGTCTACTAGATTTGCCTTATCAGCCTACCAAAAACAGGACCTAAAGTGACATCTGTAATGTCATAAAATGACAACAGCATTCATAATGCTCTTCTGAGCTGAGGATGAGCRGAGTCTGAGTCCCTTCAGCCAGCCCTAGGATTAAGCAGCTCAAGAAAAGGTCCCACGCTACATTGCCAAACTCTGCAGCCACACAGCCAATGATTTGGCATCACTGGTTTTCAGTTTAACAGCACACGGAAAAGTTTCTGTCATAGCAACACACTCAGGCTGCAAACTGAASCCTCCAAAATCTGGAATTGGCATGGTTACTGAAGTACGTGCAACATTACCGTGCCAGCATCAATAATGCAATTGCACTGCAATAAAGTCTTAATAAATGTTCACATATAAAACAAAGTGGTTGTGACTTATACATTCACTTGATCATTACTTATGTGACTGCCACGGTACCAAACAAAAATAGATATTAGCAGTGGCTGAAAAAGTCTAGGAAAGACTGGACAGCTGTTCTGAAATTTGGCCCTCCTAAGGGCAATCTTTGTGTTACTAGAATAAAGTAAAAAAGCAACTGTAGAAGATGGGGGAGGAGAAAGGGTGGGCAGTGACAATTTAGATGCTTTCTGGAGAAAATGGCTTATGAATAATACCCTTAATTGCTACATGCTAGTGTAAACAGTCTTATCTTGTCTTCTTTCTCTTCCAGGCTTATAAACCAGCCTATCAATCATGCTAAATAACTATACATTAAATGTAGTGTTAACTTCTGTTCTAGCTATAGAAATGTTGGGAATCACATGAAGCCTGTTGCCAAGATTTTTTTTTTTTTTTTAATATTATAAAGTCCATGACTGTTGCTTCAATCACAAAACTGGAACAATCATGAGTGCTTGAAAATATACAATCTCCCAACATGAGACATCAGCATTTACAAAGTTCTCCATGTATTATGTTTTTTGTTGGCTCTATTTATGTATCCTTAGCAAGCAGCAAATCAGCAACTAGCTGCACTAAATACACAGCTCCCTTACTGAGGTGTCTTAACTGGAAATGAGAACTTTACTCAGGTCTCCCTGAAACATGCAAATGCCTTTCCCTGACATTGGGGGGAGGCAGAGGGGGAGGAAGCTAGCCTGAGGAACTTCAAAAGAGCACCCTATAAAGATGTTGTAAATCAGGAGTGATGCTACTCTGTATAATTTAAATTATAAAATATTACAAGTGTAAGTACTCTTAAGTACCCTCTTAGGAAGCACTTAAGTATTTTCTTAAATGATTTGTTKAACAGTTACACTAACAGGTGCTGCCAAGTCTTCCCATGCAGTGGCTCTACTACAAGACAGAAGTTCTACTGGGGCTCAGTGTCTACAAGACTGCAGGACAGTATTACCTTTATCTGACGGCCTAAGGAATACACACTTACTCCTTTGAGCTGAGAAGATGCTTAAAAWTTTTGTGGGGTTATTTATCTTCTCATTCTTGCCTACCTTTACAACTGTAATGGTCTGTTAACCTGCTGTCAGTGCAACTTCTTCCACTCTCCTTGCATTTGTAAATGGAAACAGATAGGAGCAAATTCATTAACTGGACTTCTGGAGATGGACACAAGACAAAGGCTCAGTTCTCTCTAAGGGCCAGAGTCGAAGTCTTTCACAAATCAGCTTCCTCCTCCCTTCCCCAACAGTAAGCATCTCRAAATACATCACTATAAAAATATACAGACTGCACAGGAAATGCAGTTTTCAACATCCCCTAACTCCTTCAAGTCCAAACCAACTACCAATACAATGTGTAAAAGCATTTCTCAGAAAKAACACTTTTCCTACCATCTTTTCTCAGCCATGGACCTATTCCAAAGACAGCTATATATTCATTTGTTAAATAAATAGAGGAAATGGTTCTTCCAAATGTGACTGAGAATACTGTTGCTCAAATTAAATCAATACATTCTGTTTGGAGAGGAACCAAGCCCAGAAAATTTCAACAGAGAAACGAAAGTTTTGGAAGTTGTCTGGTTCAAAACAGGACTTCATGTGAAATGCTGTTCTACTTGGTTCCAGGTTTTCAACTGGGATCGAAAGGGCAAGCTAGCTATCACTAGAAAGCAAAAAGAAAGCTTTCTATTTATTTATTTATTTTTTAAAGGTAGTATCCCACCTGAGGATCTAATCATTCATTAGCTTGCACTCACTAAACAGGATTAGAAACAACTCCCACTTAACAAGTCTGGGCAGATTTACTGACAACCTTAGTATACATAAGGCTACAGCAGGAATCCATGACAGCCAAAAAGCAAAATGAGACTTCTAAAATCTAAAAATGCTAAAACAGCTTTCCTGAGTCTAACAGCATAACTTAAAAATGGATGATGCCTGTCTCTGTGGTCTTGCCACATTATAAAATCCAGAAATGCTAGTCAGATATTCTTCCTCCTTCTTTCACTCTAACCCCATATTTATTGGCCCAGTAGCTTTGAACACTCACACGAAATGCGGCAGAACTTGGCTGAAATCCCCTTCTTGGGTTTGGAGCAGAAAATTGCACAGAAGTCTTCCACATCCCAGAAGCTCTGGGCTATTTAAGGACATCTCTTTCCTGATCACTCTTGTTGAAGATGTTCCACTACRTGTAATTAAATATTTGCTGGTGTGTGAGTTTGAAACTGATTCTCCCTGATACAGGAAATGCCTGAACTACTGAGTTCTTTATATTACTTATCTTATGGACCACACATCACAGGTAAAGCAGCCAAAGAATTGCCCAGTTTGTGAAGCCAGCTAAAGCATGCAGGCTCAGCAGCTCAGCAGTGTGAAAACTTGCTTTTACACACTGGCATCCATTGCTGATATTAAGCACCTAAAATCTTCTGTGTGATTATTTTTAATCAATTTGGATAAGGTTACAGGAAGTAGCAAGAGCAAATAATAATGTAACACTGCCTTCCCAGCAAGTTAAGCGTTTCACTTTGTCAAACTACACTGTCTTTTGGGGCTTTTTTTGTTTATTTTTGCTCTTTTTTCCAATAAAGCATCTGGGACTTTCTTCTTTGAGAATACAATACTGTTTATGATCTCAAACAGGAAATTAAGTCTTCTAGCTAAAGGTGAAASCCAAGAATTTTGCCTGCTGAACAATGAACTTTACGGATAGTTCCTATTTAAAAAGAGCGAGCTGGAAATTCCAACCACTTTAAAACAGACCCACAAAGTCCTTCTGCTTTAAAAGCTACTTATCGTTTTCCTAGACTCCGAAAGCAGGAAGGGACTTTGAAAGGGCATTTATTCCAGGCCTTTGCCCTGAGGCAGGATTAACTAAGACGATTCCGTTCCATCTCCAGAGATGGAGACTCCAAAACTGATGCTGATGTTTCAGTCTTTACTTTTAAAAGGTTTGTCTATCTAATTGAATCCCTGGTGGACTTGCAGTCCTTTACATCTTGTCATACCCACTATCATACCAAGAGCAGATTGTTCCCTTTCCTTTTAGGACAGCCTTTAACATGTAAGAACATTGTTACCATGCTTCCCGCCTCATCATTTCTGTGTCATTAGGCTACACAGCACCTTTTTAATCAAAGGACACATCTTCAGCACTTCTTGTAATTTTTTTTCTAGTCTTCTGAATGTTCAAATTATCATGATTAAGCATGCTAATGCAGTTACTCTTGAATTACATTATCTATCTTTGAAACATACTAATTAACCCACAAAGTAGGAGTGTATTTATTTTTAGATGCAGATACTTCTATGTACTTTCTGTGTACTTTTCAGTCCAGAATTAAACAAGTAGGGGCTTCTGACTCTCTCTCATGTATGCTTAGGGACAGAGATACCTTTGAAAGACTAGCCTAGGACTCTCTAAAAATGTTATGCTCAAAAAATTTCAAGTTATTAGTTAGGATGCAATGCTGCTAAATCTTCTGGACATAGAGTATGTGACTTATGTCAATGATTAGGTGAAGATGAGCAAGAACTCTCATGAACTCTCCTACGTTTTCAGTATTAGGATATTCACAAGTAATTTGGGAAAAAGAAACAGTATATCATGGCAGTATAAATTATCTACTTATTCTAATAACTGCAACTGACTTCCATACTCTATTTTAAYTCTGCACTGTCCTTTGCAAAAATGTTGGTGTATTCCTAATGGCATCTATTTGAAATATAGAGATTTTACCACATTTCCATTGGGCCTTCTATAGCTAAAATTCTGAAGAAGATTTATTTGTTACCACCTTAGCAAAAGGAAGTAGAATTTATGTAATTAGTTCCTTAGTTCCACAAATAGTTGGCAGAAAAATAATATAATGGATGAAATGAATTTCCTTGGAGCCTAGCCAGGCACTTTTTTATAAGTGTGAAGTTATTTTATACATGACCAAGTTCACAACCATAACTAGACCTTAGCTATTCTGGCACACTTTCACATATCTCTAAGCAGTACTGTGCAGAGAGCCCCCCTTGGAGTTGGGCTCTGTACAGAACTGTTGGGTGTTTAAAATGCCTTGGCTTTCATGCTAAGGAAAACTCTGCATTCATCAGGATGGAGTCTTTATTCCGCTAGTTTAGATATATAGTCTAAAAGATCTCTGTGCATCCATTTCCTTTATTCTGCTGTCATGCTAAAGATCATCTGAGGAATTCTCTCTTTCCTGTTTTGTCCTCACTGCAACAATGCCAYGGATATTCAGTTTATTTCTTTAAATGGAAGTCTTTCCTGTTACTGTATCAAGTCCTGAATGCATTTCTTAACTCTGAATTATTAACTCCCTGGAAATGTTACGAGTTATGATTTCAACATTACAAGAACAATACATTAACATTTTGTGTTAACTGGAGTACTTTGACCTCAGCCATGACAGCTTTGCTGCTTTACCCATTTTCTTGGTATTTATTTACAAAATACAGCCAGACCATTACCAGAAGAATTATTCTAACTGTGACTTGTCTAAAATTGGTTCTTTCCTGGAATAAGTCTTTAAAAAATAATTTTAACATAAGTCTTGATCTGTGTGACTTCAGCACTTTCTGAATCATTTAAATGAATTTCTTCATCACTGTAATCAACTCCTCCACTGCTGGGACACTGCAGGCAGCAAAAAAGGATGTCCACCTACTCTTCTAAAACATAACACCTGCTGTGCCCTACCTGAGCTTCCATCCCCCTAGGGTAATACCTGAACAGCCCACACACCATATCCTGCTATATATCATTATTCTACTGATAACAGACACAGCTTCAGAAGTTACTGCCTTCTTCCTCTGCTCTCAGCTATTCATTCCGTTCCTCTGCCCATTCACTAAGCAAGCCTGGATATGTGGAAGTATTAACAAGGTGATACAATGAGTAAAGGAACAATGCAGTTCAGSTGAGACAAGGTATGAGGAGCTCACACATGGCAGCAACACAAAACTTATGACTATGTGGATAATAAATGAAAAAGAAAATAAATGAAATTTAAAAAATCTTAGATTTAAAATTAAAGTTTTCTACTGAAGATCAGTAACAGATGGCCAACCTCTTAGGAAATAGATTCCTTCCCTAAACATACAAATTCAGGCACTATCTTTCAAAGCATGTTTCAAAATATGCACCTTTTAAAATACCTTACCATTAAAATAAATTCTTAATCTAAATGAGGTAATTGGATATYAATTATACTAAACATCTTAATCTAAACAAGATAAGTAAGTACTTCTATCACTAACTCAAGGGCATCATTTTATAAATAAAACAAGCAAAATGATCTGTTGCATGTTTGAGCTTGAGCTGACCTGAGGTTCTTATAACTTCCTTCCTTATAACTGTATCTTTTCCCTTTTGAAGTTTTCTACACATCTTCTTCCATATTAGCATGATTAAGCCAAACTTTGACATAAACTGTTAAAGTTTATGTCATAAATTTTTCTCAAGGTTTTCTTACGCTGTGATGTATATTATGTCTTAAACTGTTTTGAATGCAGTCTTATATTATTTAATACACTGAAGCCCATTATGTGAGTTAAAGTTAAGTCTACAACAACAGTCTCCTTAGTCAATATATTTCTTCTGGAATAGCAAAGCCAAGCAGCTTATGTGTAGGGATGACGTAATGTAAATTATATGCATACAAAAATACAGAGATTTTAGTAAARCATTAATATTTATAGAAATAACATTAAAAAATCCAGGCCACTTTCCAAGTGGGTAATCAAAGCTACTTGCCACTGTGCAATAGTATAGATGAACAAAACAGTGAAGAAKGTTGACAAGATGTTCTCTAAATCTCACATGTTCATGCATCCTGCGTGTCCACTTTTACTGGTGGGACTCCTGTCACATCAGGGGTTTGACAAGATTGTTGGCACATTGATCRTATCACTAAGACCCTACAGATGTAATTGTTCCTTGATTTCACCATCTCTGCCCTGAAGAAGACTATCACGAGCTATCAGATGACACTGATAGACCAGTTTGTTTCTGGTATATCTTGGGGTTCAAAACAGACCTTGGAGTATGACTCTAGACAGGGATCTACTCTGCTAGAGAGAAGTCACTTATCTGAGTCACTTGKTTCTACATCCCTAGAAACTCTAATAATTGTCTCATCAGCTTGGAGGGGAGCTTTGTGTGATCCAAACTGAGCACYTGCTCTTTTGACATCTCTCCCTACACTGGCAGCCAGCCATACTATATTTGCATAAAGTGAGGAGGGGAAAAAAAAGAAATATGAAAAATATATAACAGAAAGCCCACTTAAATGGAAATGAAGGAAATAAGATGTGCCACAACCACAGAAAAATGTAGGGAAGCAAGTGCTAGAGGATTGCCAGCACATATCTAAAACACTTCCAGGATCTAGCACATGAGTCTGCATGTCTGTTATTTCTTGTTATGCCAGAACAAAAAGCAAGGGGCACATCCAGAATGAAGCTTACAAACCTGACAGGGCATCATGGATGCAAACACTTCCACTAATATAACAATGCCAGTCTAATRCATGTCACCTTACCTTTGGATTAGCAGCACTGGTGACAGCAGCTGAGAGAGACAGCAGGCTTCTTTCTGGGTGTCCAAGGTTACATTATCATAGAGTAGACATAGAACAGATTAGCTTGAGACTAAAACAGCAATTTGATGTTTCATGAGAAAGTCTCCCATACATATACACAGTCACTTTCCCTAAGATAAGTATGAAGATTGCTTTGAGCATCCTGGTGTCTGGTGCCTTTCAGCTTACTGAGAGATTTCAGAACCTTAAACCTGTATTCATCAGTGCACTGGAAGAGTACACAGAGCACTACGTTCACTGTAACTGCAGACATCGTAAGGCTTAGTCTGCAATAAGGCCCAAAGGCCCATTCTATCAGTAGAGATGTTTGCCTTGTGGCAGGTATCTGGCAGCTAAACACAGCTAATGTTGGATATCTAGCTATAGTCAAATGAAGTGCATCTTCCTTGCTTACAACAGGCACTAGATGAAGCCTAAACTTATTAAAGGGACAAGTCCCTTGGAAATTAATAGACTGAATTTTTTTCATGTTTAGATGGCTGGCATAACTCCTTCATTTCAGCAGAATTACTTTTAATTTCCATCACCACTGTAAGTGAGACTAGAATCTTAATAGGATTATGTCTCCTCACCACAGAGCTCCAAATCAGATCTTCGAGACAGCTGATAGCACCTAATGACTGCCAGCCATATTATGCAATGGTTGCAGGAACTTTCAGTTCCATCTGTGTGCAAGAATAAAAATACAGAACGGAAGAAGAATCTGSTCTTAAGATGTGTAGGAAAAAGTCAAAAAAAGGACTATGGGATGTTACATCATGGTAAATCATAGGAAGAGAACTTCCTGCTGCCTAATATGGAAGGGAAAGGAAGAAGAAATACAATAAGTAAAAGTTTGATATTTAATGAAATGTTGACCCTAAATAATTCCAGGACTTAAATTTAAAAGGAAAGGTATATTTGGCCTTGGATAAWTTTCAATATTTAGTTTTTATAAATTTTTTTAAGTTTTCAAAAAAATAGTTAAACTCACTCTAAGTTTATGTAATAAGCCGAATAAAGATTTTACTGTCTTTCAGAAGGCTAGACTCTGCTTAAACTGCTGTAGTCATTGCACTTAAAGTGGAAGGTAAAAGTTTTGCATGATAAATAATTTTACAGTAACTCCATATAGGATATGGCTGCAAGAATTTAGTTCTCCTCCTTCACCGCAAAATGATGTTGTCAAAAATAATAGCAAAACTGCGTATGTGGCCACATATCTTTCTCTCTACCCTCCACCTTCCTTTTCTTAAATCTCAGCCTATCAGTTTTCTCGGGATGCATTTAAATTTTGTCATGGCCTTTGGCATGCCCAGTGTTGAGGACAGAAATACAGCAGCACATTTGAGCATTTCTGTCTATGTTACTGAGAGGTCATCAATTCAATTCAACCCTAAAGTCTAGTCATATGCCAGCCTTGGACCTTTTTCCTAAAGTGCAGCTAACTAGTCCTCAGTTTTCTTGCCATTCCCCTCCTGGAGAAGAGGAAGTGATGGTCCCTGAAAGCAGAGACTTTACTGCTCAGGCACAGTGCAGCTACCCAGAGAAGCATATGCGTGCTCAGGAAGGACAGCAGCAAGGAACAGGCTGCTCTGCCAGAATAATTGGTACCAGCTGATTCTAGCCATCTTCTTTTTCAGGAGTAATTTAAGAGCACCCAGTGACTGAGCCAAAGACTAGATGAATTGTTCTAGTAACAGAAATAACTTGAACRTGGCCACCTGGAGCTCCTCAGCCCTTCCTCATCTGATATGTGCACATCCTCTCTTGGAAACCACCATGTGCACTTCAGGGTGACAGGCAAGGAGACAGCTCCTGGTTTTGTTCACACAACCTGCTGAGATTCACCCGGGGTGAACAGCAAGAATGATGTTGCCCAGCCTTGAGGGCTGCTGCTTTCCATCTAGCAGTGGTTCGTCCTTGCCAGGAACCCTGTTCTGCACAGAAACATTCCACTGATCCTTCAGGACTCTCCCTAGAAAGAATTTTCTCAGCCTTTGATTGAGATTCTTTGCTCTCTCTCTCCCATAAGAAAATACGCTCCTACCAAGCCTGCAGCTCTTCCCTCCTAATTAGCAGTAGGGTTCAGAAGTCCTGCCTTCTAGGATACGCTGCATGTAGCACTTGCATTCCCTGTGTTGTGTTAAGCCTTACCAAGGAAAATATCCTGAGCTCCAAGGACCTTCATAGAGCATTTYTGGATGTTTGTTTTGTTGCTGGAACAGCCTAATACACCTCTTTGCTCTCTCCCACTGTGGGACAGAGCAGTGACACCCTGTGCCTAGCAAATTCATGAGAGAAGTCACTAATGTGTCTCCCAAAAAACATTCCACAAAAGGAGCTTATTCACAGCACTGCAGGGATTTTTCTGGAGAAGAAACAATTAGTAGTTTCCAGTGTCTTAACTATTTTGTCTCCTGCCTTCTCAGTGAGGCAGTCAAGATCTTAAGAGGCGTGCATGCAGTGGAAACAACAAGGCTAACACCAGCAAGGTGAAAAAGTGCATGAGAAGATATGTCTGCGGAGCTGCTGAAGTGATGGAGTCAGCTGAAACATAGTGACAGGAAGCACTCTGGAAAGAGAGATGGGGACAAAATGTGTTGAGTAAACAGCAAAAGTTTGCTAGTGAAGCAACCAGCAAAGAAGTTAGTTAAGTTAGCTAARTGACCAATTACATCATGTTTCTAGGGGGTAGCAAACAGATGTAGAAACAGCTAGGTCACCGTAAAAAAGAAGAATAGCTATACCACTTATTTGGGACAATTTTAGAAGAGGCAGACTGCCCAGTTGCCCTGACAAAAATCTCTGGGATGCTGTGAGTTCTGGTTTTGCCATCAACATGCAAAATTTCCATGCATTAAGCAGCAGCACCAGGCATTTTTACCTTGCTCTTGTCATTATGTCAAGGCAGGAGAAGATAACAGATATCAGCCCCAGCTCCACCACTGCTCATTTGGCCTAATATAGCAGCACATCTTCCTCTTCCTTAAAAAGATGCAAGAATGATGATCTCCCCCTGTCCCCTAGGTGACATCTGGTCACCCTAATCAGAAGTCCTCCTTCCTAAGTCCTCCATCTTCCCACTCTAGCACTTCTCTTTTCCTCTCCTGAAGAACAGCTTTTTTAATCGTCTCCACACTCCACAGTACTAGTAATACCAGGATTTCCGTCCCCTAAATATTCCACTTGATGTGGCTGAAAAGGAAAGAGAAGTAAGATTCTGCTAATGGAATCAGTGTGCTAAAAGTCTCGTGTACTATCTCTTTTTCTGAAGTTGGTATGACGTACTGGCCACAGTTCCAGGAGTGTTTACATGGAAGTGGTTAGATTTTGGCTTGTTGACTGATTGTGACATGCTCGCTTTGCCTGCTTTCTGTGCTGCATATTCTAGTTTTAAGCAAAAGTTTTACTGCTGTACTATGCAGACCTCTTCCTGACCACTACAAAACCAGGCACAGACTATGTCCCCTTATTTCCGTAGTATGAGCTGCCTTAAAGTCAGATGCAAATATAAATATTAAAGCACAGCTCCATAGTGCCATCTCAGCTTTACAAGAAGCTTTTTTTTTAAAAAAAAAAAAAAAAAAGACCTTGCATAAGGCTGTTCAAAATGAGGGAACAGCGGCTTTCCTTCCTCCCACCGCACATCAAGCAACACTTCTCCTTTCATTAGCTCGCAGCATGTGCCAGCTGCCTGCCTCAGAGCGCCACACACCTGCAGACAAGCCACTGGCAGGGCAGCTCCCGGTAAGCTCTGCACGGGGCTGCTCTCCATGAAAACACTTGCTATTAGCCTGGAACTAACTGTAGCCTGGCACATGACTACCGTCTGGTGCCTTTGCAGAGTGGCTACCAACAATAAATAAATAAATAAATATATTAAAAAAAAAAGCCCACAACACAGACATCACCTCTCCTAAGTCCTTCTAGATTTTCCTGCACTTTGAGCTGCAACTGTCTTCCCACAAGAAACTGGAATACCAGTACCTGTCTGAGAAATTTACAGTTTCAGCTCACAGTAAAATYGCTAAGACCTTCCCAGCAACTGAGAGCAGAAGCAAGCCCAAAACCAATTAAAATTTTTCAAAATTCAGAAGAATCTAAATTCCCAGTTGTTTACATAGGAGATGCTCTATTAAACTCAATACATTCACACTGACACATAAGAAAACTTGCTGCCCATATTGTTTAAATCTATAGCCCGACACATAATTAAATCATAATAATCCAAATGTAATCCTTTTGTCCAGCCACTGCTGAGAATATTCTAGTTCCTGATTCCATGTGGAATGGACCAAAGCCAGTGAACTTTAGAGAAGCTGCAATGAGTAATCATTGGGCCTTCACATTTTAGAAATATTTTCGTATCTTGGTCTCTTCAGAAAAATTTTTGGTGGTACCTCACTGTCACGATTTTGCTTTGTTGATCAATGCAGTAATCCATCTTATACATTTTTTTTGTCTCATATAAAACTCATATGGACTAAGAAAAGTCCCTGAGTGAAAACAAAAAAGCAAACAATCCTTACAAAGTTAGTATCATCTGAAATTTTTCCTCTGCTTACTGTTAATAGGGAAATTATTAGAACATTCAGCCAAAGGTCAGGAAACAGCAGGAGCTACTTAGGGAACTTTGCCATACTGAATTAATAGATTCAAATGGAAATATAATTGGAAAATATTTTCTCTATCTCAAATAAAATCACCTTATCAGGAAGTCTCAGCAGAAACAAAAAGATTCTAAACCCTGAAACAGCCAGGCAAGTCTGATCTTGTATACACTGAATTCAATGGGAGTTATTCCAGTAACAGTATTTA
The DNA here is from genome assembly GCF_003343005.1 of Rhea americana. Classification (NCBI taxonomy): domain Eukaryota; kingdom Metazoa; phylum Chordata; class Aves; order Rheiformes; family Rheidae; genus Rhea; species Rhea americana. Next base: position 2,685,100 of record NW_028187122.1, read on the forward strand.
TCTATCCTGATAAATTATTAGCAAAAAAAAAAAAAAAAAAAAAAAAAAAAAAAAAAAAAAAAAAAACTGCTTTAGAAAAGAATCATTGTTTTAATAAAATATCATACATTTTACTGATTTTCACAAAATAAAAGCCTGTAGAAGAGAATTGTTTGTCTTCCTTCCCTTGTCAAAAGGCTAAAAAAAATCCAGTTTTGCGTAGGTGAGGGTTGCCTCAGCACTGGCACCTTGGAACATAGCCATAGGTTAGGGAAGTCCATGTGCACAGCAGACAATACAGCGAAATGCCTGGGTTTTATTCTGAAGCATAAATCAGAATCACAGCTTACATAAATTCCTAATTCTATTGACTCATATCCAAGTTTTCTCTAGCTCCCAGAAGAACATGAACAGGACCTTAACACAGCCTAAAGTTCACTGAGCCTGAAGTTTTTTATTGCATACCTGAGAGAAGCCACCCCGAATTTTACCTTTAGACCTGAAACTATTGTGCAGCTAGGATCCTTAAAGAGTCTGCAAAAACTAACACAGGTAACAGTGTCAGGATTTGGCATTGGTTGCATTCTTTGATCAAAGTTTGTCTCAGCAAGTTGATTTGGACATAATATTCAATTCTGAACCAGGATTTTTTGTTTGCTTGCTTGCTTGCAAAGATCCCCTTAATGCTGCCTAACTTAGCTGGCAACAACATTCATAGTGTTAAGTACAGGGAGATACAGCTGCCTATTTGCCAAATGAAAATTCATTGGGCATTAGCTATCATTCTGATCCCAAACAGTGAAACTTTTCCTCAATTTCTATTCAGCCTTTCCATAGGCAATGCCCCTGTGGTCTTGACAGGTGTTCTGCATGCTATTCCTTGTCCATGGAGATCTCCTTGGATTAGTTGTACATAGAAATGCACATTTATAAGGCAGACAACTACTGAGCTTGTGGCAGAGAAGCAGACACTAAGACAGACTGCTTCCAAAAACTCTATAGAATAGGAAATAATTTATACATACTGCATTGCCTCATCAGTTAACCACCATCGGGGAATGTTCAATCAGTGTTTCACTTTACTAATCTCACACACACAATAAGGAACACATAGGATAGGAATTGTTTACAAAGAAGAGCCAGCAGAGCCCATTCTGATCCAGCATCATCCCCAGGGCTAGGCTAGAGTTATATAAAAGCACTAAGACTGAATTTTTCCACTGTGCCCAAATTAAGTGCAGCCAAATACCAGCAATCAGTTCTTTAATCTCAAAGAAAAACATCAACAGATTAAAGAGAAAACAGACATTTAGAGTGACCAGGCTTACATTGCTCGAAAAAGGGATCAATCCTGTGGCTGCATTCCCAAGCCAAGGCTTGCGGTGATAGAGAACGTGTGCGGAGTGACCTTTAGCTTCTTCGTTCCCTGGGAAGAGATTCAGGGAAAAGCCAGCAGATTCTTCTTCAGGACATGCCAACATTCCCTCCTCTTTATAACACCAGAGATTTGAGGCATAGAGAGTGCCTGCTCTCCTGCACAAGCAAACTCCTCAGTATTTAGAAGCCTCTCAAGAAGCAGAGAGATGGAAGACACTGTACYACTTGTATGGCTGGAGCAACCACTCCTGCAATCCATAGCTGCAAACTACACTTTTTCTGGGCATTTACAATGTGGGACTTCTTAGCTCTTGCCACAGTTAATCAGCCCATGAACACTGCTTCTACACTTCAGTGGAGAGAGCTATCCAAAGCAGGCTTTACAAGGTCTAGAGAATTCCCCCGCATCACTTCCTCCACTCCCCTCTACCCCTCTTTCCTCCCATTGTAAGGCAATAAAACTACAGTTCTGTCACTCTTAACACAAACGTTTATGGAATCACTCTGTGTGTGTGTTTGACTGTCATTTGGTTGCCTCCTTTTCCCAATAGCTTTACCCCTCTGACCAATTTCAAACAAATCTGACAATTGGATAGCAGTCTTAAAGACAGCAGATTCTCCAGGTTGCACAAAAACAGACGAGGAGAGGGGAGATTTTATAGTAAAGAAAGAGCTAGAGTGTGAGCTCCACAATATTAGATATCGGAAAATCCAGGCACAAGTCATGGCTCTACAGGAGCCCAAGCTGCTATTAATTCTGCTGCTGGCAGAACACTTGGAATCATGCCTTTGGGAGCATTCGATCCTTTGGTTATTCATCTGGGGAGAGTGGGTATGTCACCAGAACAGAAAGCCAAAACAAACTAYTAATTGCACTGTATCCTCACAGCTGGGGAAACTTACTGTCTTTCAGATTGCTATCCCATCATCAGATTTACTTGAAATTGGCCAAAATGTGAAAAGGCAAAAGGTGGTGACTGGATAACAGACAACAGTATTACTCACTAACATAATTCTTTTTAGACATGGATTACCATAATGTAACAAAAGTAATTGGTAAAGGAGGAAGCTAGTCCTGGAACTGTTTACACATGAAACAGCTTCCATAAACATAGACCTTTCTCAGAATCTAAATGTACTTAAGATCATAAAGTTGTCAGAGCTGCACAACTTTCTCATGCCTTTGAAAGTTATTCAAGATTTCAGTGTTTTAAATATTACAGCATTAGGGAAAAGTCACACATTATACAAGAAATGTTTGATTGCACTCTTAAAAATATCTTTCCATTTCTCAAGAAGTAGAGAAAAAGTGTAACCAGAAAAAAGTAGAGAAGCATTGCTAATTCACCACACCACTGCCTCACGGCTATATCAACATCTGTGGAAAGATTCATATTACAGTTTCGCAACACAAGTCTCTGGTAGCAATAGCACCATAAAGTAGTCCTGCTCGGGCCTGTCAGCCACTTACTCCTGCTCCTGGCACACTGTCCCCTAACACCGTGACAGATCATATCAAGGAACTGATTTGACTTAAAAAACAGAAACTAAAGTACCCTTTTTCCTTTTCCCCCCCTGAGTTGGTTTTCACAGCAAATCAATTTCCTGACTTCACTCACAGGATAGCTGGGCAAACGCTTGTACCTGTGCTCCTGGAAGAGCAGGAACAAGCCGCAGGCGCCTGGGAGCAGCACGTGTGGAGTCTGGAGTTGGAGCAGGAATGTTGTAGCTGATACTGCCTTCTAAGACTTTCTCATTAATATGTACAATCACAGCCTCAGAAGCTGGTTTAAATAYATGCAAAAGCCAGCTGCAGGCCTTCTATTCCCTTTGATTGGGAATGTTATGGGCTGATCAAATAAACTGTTGATCCTTTCTAGAAACATTCTGACTGTTCCAAAAAAATGTTGCTGGTTTACAGATGTGTACCCAGAATGTATGTGAGAGGATGCTCTTAAGTCTCCTAGTGGTTCCCATACACGTATTTTTATCAATCTATTCTTTCCCTCTCCTGCTCTCTTATGTCTCTGCTCGTTAACATAGCCCTGTACTGATGCCCTGTATTTTCCATTTCTCTTTTTCCCATTTCATTTACACCCAGATTTTGATCTTATATTTCTTCTTAGGTGTGACCTTATGACATCTTTACCTCAGGCCCTTTCCAGTCCTTGCTTTTGCATCCAACAGATAGTGTGATGATATAATATTGATGCCAAACCAGAACCTCTTCCTCTGCACTCTGCAGGCTTACCCTTCTTGTGGGTTCATATTGGAACCAAGCACAGCCAACAAAGTGGTTAGCCCTGGAGGAAAGGGATTTTGTGTAGCCATGTGGCCTTTGCTATGGATGCAGCATCATGCTGGTGGCTTGGYGTGTGTGCCAAAGGGTGCTCGAGGAGAACAGAGCCCAAGCCAGGGCTCAGGGTACAAGACAACAGGGGATGCCAGGGACCATCACACATGGGAGAAGACACCTTKCTCATATTTCAGGGCACTTAACCACATCCCCAGTAGGGCCACAGGTCCTGATGAGGTGCCACAGAGTTCACAGGAGACCTCCAAGGGCTTTCCTGCTCTCCATGATAGTTTGACTTCCTTGCAGGAGGAGGAAGGATTTACATGGGAAAATTGTGAGGGAGGGAGACAGAAAACCTTCAGCAAGAAAGACTAGGCTACTGGTAATCACAGTCTTTTCAGTTCCCCAATAAATCCAAGAGGTAGCAAGAACTCCAGGAGGTAGCTGCTACCTGGTCAGATAAGGAGCTTGTCCTTTTCACCTCTTTTTTTTCCACTTACTTATTCTTATTTCTTTTCTGGCCTCACAGCTGGAAAAAGCTCACACTGACAGTGATACTGGTCCCCTCCCTCAGCCCGGCCTGAACTTCTTTGCCTTGATGCCTGCTCAGCCTCTGGAGCAGTGCCACATCCTTCGTGGTAACTCCTAGCCTGACCTTACAACACTTCCTCATCCCAGATTTCATTTCTGCCCCACTTGCTAGAGCAGGTCCCAGAGCCATTCCTCTCACCACACCTTCCCAGCAGCTTTCTTCCTTCCCCCACATAGAGCTTCGACTGCATGCCACTAGCTTCCATTGCCAGTTGGATTATCTTTTTTAGAAACACATGCAGAGACAAAACAAGCACAGCTCAGCGATAGCTTACTGAGCAGTACATTATGACAAGTATATACCAGGATAGCAGGCTTCCTCATTAACTGTTTCTCTGTCCAAATGGCCTGGACCCATCTGCCCTTGGCTTGGGTAAGTCCTGCCATGGATGGGTGTAATATTATGTAGCCTGCAAAAAGATACTTCTGGAACCTTCTTTCTCTATAGCATCTCCTCCTGTGGTCCTTGGATTCCATCATCAGCCCATTCTGCTCTCACTAGATGTCCAGATCAACGACCACTGTTCCACTAAAGCTACAGTGAAAACATGCCCTAGACACTTTCCCCAGACATACTCTGCACAGGATCAGGCCTGATCAGGATCATTCAGTAAGCATCCACCATCTCAGAACCCAGTTCAAGCAAAGAACTGCAGCTCTTATGGTGAATTATTAGAGGGAACAACTGACAAGGGAAAAAAAATGATAGGTTTTATTTTCTCAGGAGTACTGATATCCTCAGTCAAAGCTGGACAGTCACTGGTAGCTAGTCTATAGCCACAGAACATAGACGCAGAGAAGGGACTGGAAGCCAACCTCTTCTGTGATGATGAGTGTGAATCTTTCTGCAGTTGCCATGAATCAGAACCATATGACAAGTGCAATGAGGTCTTCCACACAAGCAAGAAACAGGAGCAAGATGGGGCAAGATGATGTTAAAGGCTGTGTGAGATGTAGTGTAATGGTAATAAGACCCCTGGAGTAGTCACCTCTTCAAGACCTCTACTTATCTCTGCCCTATGGACCCAAACCTTCCAGCACAAGCTCTGCCACAATAGGATCCTGCTCTCTGGTGGACCAATGCCAGGCTGAAAGACACAACTTGCACCCAAGCATCAGCAAGACTTCATTTAGTTTAATCTAGCAGTGTGGTTCTGTACTATGTCTACATTTCATGCAGCCGAATGTTGAAGGAAACCAATGGCGAGCAACATATTTCACTCTGCTGGCAGAAGCTTGACCAGACCAAGACCCATGCCACAGCTGCCGTTGTTGCATTCCTTGGCAGTTCTTGGGTAGGAGGCTGAAGTGGAACATCCCTTGCACAATGCCCAGATGCAAATAATGACTAGTTCTGACACCTCTCAGAAAAGCTACTTCCTGAGACAGTAACTGATCTGAGAAACAACAGGCTGAACCACCAAGGAAACTGCCCCAAAATCCCCACAAGGGAACAGACGGTACACCAGGAAACCTGTGATACAATATATTCATAATTCTTGCCAGCACAAAACCATCACTGCTGTATAATCTTGCTTACTGTACGAAGGGAAATCAGATTCAACCATAACCACACCTTAAAATGTCTCAACGTTTTTTAAGTAGGAGATCTCTTAGTGCACAGATGTGTTATAATTGCTTGTCAGAGTGTGCCCTCACTGATCTCTGGACATGATATACAGATCCTGCCACATCCTTTTCCAGCCAAGCAGCCTCAGCAAGCCAATCAACCATTCAGCAAGTCTCCTATCTCCTTCAGGATGTAAGCAGCAGATTAGGTCTTACGTATTTTATGCTGATTCAGCCTGCATTAACAGGCAAAAATTTCAGAAGGAATTCTGTAAGTTCACCAGCTATGTTGCTATACATCAGATCGGTCACTATCCTTCAGCTGTGACAGCTCTATCCTCCACATATACCTCTCAAAGCCATGAAGCCTCATAAATAGGACCTTGCCCCCAAATCTTCCTTTAAAACACACTGTAACACATTCTGAAGGTATTTCTTTACATAACTTCACACCATATTTTACATCAGTAGAAAACACTCTGGCTCTCTCAGGATGCACTGAGATACTCTTCAGAGATATTAGAGTTAAAATAATAAAAAAGAAGGGCACATTTTCTCTTTTTCCCATCAATCACAAAATTAAAGTCTTTTCATCTCACTCCTGTGTCAGACACACTCTACCCCCTCCCAGTCCAGTGTGACTCTTGACTCCTCAGCATTCAAGTCACGTGGCTTCTTCCTCCTTGCCCTTGAGAGTTGAGATAAGAGCTCAGGCACAGGGGACCCAGCTCTCAGTTCCTTTGCCTTTGATGAGTCAGAAAGGACCGAGCATGCTCAGAGAGGAGTGACCTTCATAAATTTTTGCTCTTCTATTTTAAGAACCTAGTGCTGAGTAAACTGTAAAGTTTCAAAGTGGCCAAATTTGGGAAATTTTTTGTTAGGAAAGTAACATGCTCTTTACAGACTGAAAGGCTAGCCTCTGGCAATTTTTAAAGCCATGGTTTGATGCAAAGGCATAACAGACCATCTGAAAGAAGAGATCATCAAAATATTTTTTAGCATTACAATCTTATTCTCATCTCCTAATGTAAACCTACTCCTATTATTTGTCTATTGGGGACTATATCCATTGTTTTTATTTAATTCTTAGTTTTATCTTCTTAATCTCATGGCATATTTCATGATTGAGATTAAAATATTTGGAGCAGACTCTGCAGAATGCCTTTCAGGAATAACTGGCTAAGGATTTTTCACTTTTAAAAGTTTACACTAAAAGCAAATCTATCCATTTTGCAGTGTTGCATAGTTTGGCTTGAGATCATGTTTTCCATGTAAAACTGTATGTGAAGTGTATATGATCTTAGATGTCTTTTCTGAGCAGGCTCCTAAAGGCTTGTCATGTGTTTGCATGAAATGTGTATGTTCTATGTTCCTGACAATATACAGTTGCTTTTGGTGTGGTCTGCAGAGGAGAACTGCGGAAGTTTGGTCTTAGTATAATCTGTGAAAGTTTCATGTCATGCAGCAACTATGACAGTAAATAGTCAACTACACAGTCATTTTTGACACCAAAATATAGATGCTCTAATATCATTTCTTAAATGAAATCTGAAGAAATTTTCAGCTTTCAGCAGAGACAGTTTATAGTACTTAAATAAGGTCAGACAGACTACACTTGACACTAGTGGGAACAGAAAGATGTCTTTGAGAAAAAACAAAAAAGGCCACTTAAAAAAAAGCAGCTAAAAAAGATTCCCATTTGTCTTCTATCTTGTTAATAAAATAAGTGTTCAGAAACATTCACAAAGGGTAATAAGGAATTTCCCTACATTTTAGGAAACGTTATCCATCTATCTTTCCCTTCATATTTAGAATCAAATAAACATTTTGTAAGAGAAGGAAGAATATATATATATATACACACATACATACACACACATTTATATTTATATATAAATTATAAATACATATAAATTTATATATAAATATAAATGTGTGTATGTGTGTATATATACATATATATACATATATATATACACATATACATACATACATATATATATATATATAAAAAACCATCCTGCACTGCAGTTACAGCAACGGAATAAGAGACCATAAATGAAAAGAAACAGCACAGGAGACCTGGAAAACCCAGCCAGGTCTTAGCCAGAGAAAATAACCTAAATTCACAACAAAACAGTGTTTTAACTTCTCCTTGTTTTATCAAATTATTTTCCTAGAACACTTCACCACTCACATAATATAGCTGGGCTCTATTCCAAGTAGGTTGTGCTTTCCTTATCTGAAATAAAACTAATTTTTTCCTAGTTTACTAGGAGTTCTGTTTATACCATATTGAACGTGTGTTTTCTTTTAATAAAGGGGCAAAACTATAGAATGAGCAGTATACAAGGAATAAAAGTGAAAGTGTCCAGACGGTAAACGGGAAGGGGGAAGGAACTGTGAGTTCACGCAGGAGGTTAACAGTGAGCTGACTGTTGACAGAGCAGAAAGATACTCCACACAATGTACAATAGATCTTGCCTTTGCACCCCAAACAGCCATGATATTTCCCAGAATTATGCAGAATTGAGCTAGAGGAGAACCTGAGCGGTTATCTGTTAACACTGTCTGTTTTTAGGCAGAATCACTAGTGCCTATGGAGCCTAATGGATGTCTCTTTAAAGTGCTCTTTCTGATAGTGATGACTGAAAAACCTCCTGAGATTTCTCTTCCAACTTTTCATGATCCTTATCCTCATAAAGTGTTTTCCTAATGTCTAGCAAAGTCTTCATTATTGCAGCTGAAACTCATTATTTCTTACCCTATCTACTGGAGATATGGAGGGGACAAAAAAAAAAAAAAAAGTTGATTTCCCTCATCTTTGGAGCAGCCTTTTATATATTTGAAGAGCAGCATGTCTCTCCTTGTTTTTTCCATCCTTCCTCATAGGTCTTGTATTCCAGAACCCTGATCACTGTTACTGCTCTCCTCTGTTTTATCTCCAATTAGGCCACATCCTTCTTTAAAGCATACCACTCAAAACCAGACAGCATTGCAGCTGAAGTTTTGCCAGTGTCTTGTGGGAGGTTACTTCATACATCTTGCAAGCTAAACTCCTCGTTTATATAACCCAGGATTTGTCATTTCACAGCAGCACTGTTGACTCACTTTCATGTTTTTACCCACTCAGTCCTTTTTTTTAAATCACTTAACCACTTGCTCTCCATCAAAACCTATGACTGACTGTTCCTTATATATGATTTGATTTAAATCACATCACATTTTTACCATTATCAGAAAATTTTATCCATTTATTCCATTTGTCATGATCATTTTGAGTTCTACTGTCCTTCAACTTACTGGAAATATTACTGGACACAAGACATTCTCTTCAAGCACTAGATTCTTCCACTTTACCCATCCTACAATACTTTAATTTGCATGTTTCCCTAACTTGCCTATGTGAACAGCATCAAAAGCCTCACTAAAAATCAAAAMATCTGAAACCTACTCCTTCCTCCATACTCACAGAGTCAGTTACACAAAGTCTTAGAAGCGAAACAGACTAACCTGCTTAGAAAGAGTTTCATATTTTATTGTTACTCAAAGCTAAGCTGATGAGTCTTCAGCTCTTTTTTCTACTTTCCTTCTCACTAAGACGGATAAAATAAAAAAGAGGGTCTGAGCATTGCATACAAAGGTAAAAAACCAATACTTATCTCAGATCAGAAGAATTTTGCAGATCAAGCCTGTGAAGTAAGCAGTGGAGAAGGAGATATAAGGAAAAAAAAATTATAGAACTAAACATAATATTACGATCAGCTGTTTGCAGCAATGCAGTAGCTATAGGAAGCTTATAGATTTCAAAAGATAAGAAGTAAATAGCAAATGCTCAGAAGAAAATAGTAGAAAGCCACATCAAAAGTATATAGAAAGTAATAGTGCAATGCTGAAAAAATGCTTCTAAAATGTAACCTAGAAGAGAGTTTAATAATTGGAAGAAAAGAAAAATTCTATTTTACTTTGTTTACTTATCTCTGGGAAGAAAAAATAAAATGATACTTCCAAATCTGGTTWGAATTCAAATGCCCTGAGGATTTGTGGATACTCAGAAAAAGGGGACCAAACGTGTTTTTCTAAAGAGAGAAAATTATTGCATAATTAAGTCTTTACTCTGTTCTGAAACCAGTAAGCAATTTGTAATAGGCTGAAAACGATCTGTCTCAACAATTACATGTAGCAGGGCTTCAGTCCTCAAAATTAAGTGTGCTAAAGCCAGTCCTCTTCATTCAGACAACTCTCCTGTAGCTTCCTACTATTATGACAATGTTCCATCCATCAGATATCATGAAATTATCGAAAGAAGTTAACCAGTTAAAAGATAGTAGTATGGCTGCATTAAATTGCAGAATCACTAGGGGACCTCTTGAGGTCACCTACTCCAATTCTCTGCTCAAAGTAGGGCCAGCTTCAAAGCTAGATCAAGTTGCCAGGGCTTTGACCAGTCAAATTCTGAAAATCTCCAATTCATATTATTATTCTAATAGTCATCCACTATGGAAAGCCCTTTTTGAGGAGAACTGTTGCAGTTTGTCAGGTCAGTTGGCTTTACCATGTATATTGAAAGTGGTGTAAGTCTTGCTCCTCTTGCATAGGAGGTAGCCAAACTCAATTACGGCAGCATCAGCACTCTATTTATTACATATTTTGTTGTTTATTCCAATAAATCCTCCTAAAAGAAGTGCTGCCACCATCTATCCAGGAGGGTCTGGTAAATATTAGATCAGGAATTTACATAACTGAAATGCTTAAATAGCAATCAGTTAATTCACGGAGTTGCTTCTCCACACTTGCTCTTGGTGCTTATAGAATCACCTATAAAAACCTTCCAAACAGTATTAGAACTATAGAGTCCATATATTTTTTATGTTATTATTTACTTAAGAAATATATCAATTTAGGACGAGTACAGAATAAGGAAGGCAGGATTTTGCATCAGCAAGCCCTTCAAAAAACTTCTCAGTTTTAAATAAAAAGCAAGGAGAATTTACCTGCCAAATATTTGTACCGCACAGAGCTATGCAAAGCGTACCCCGGAGGCAAGAATAAATTCTGGAGCACCTTAGTGTTGTAATGGAAAGTATGAATGTTTCCGAATGCTGACAAAAGCTTACGTAGGAGTGTAAAACAATTACATATCACCTAGTGAAAGTCCAAAAGCCTACTTCAGTTTCAATGACCTGATGTCAGCCAGTAAAAACAAGTTTAATATAGGCAGGTCTTCTGGTAACATTCATCCGCTGCTGGAAGCAAGTGTGGGTAGACAACTAATCTCATTATCAAAATTTCCATTCTCCCGTTCGTCTTCAAGAAACAGGAATCCCATGTAAACTGAAAGCAATTGTCCCACATTCTTGCCTGTGCACTAGGGTATGGAGGGAACCAGTACACTCAGAGCTCTTGGATTTCATTTATTTAAATTCTCTCTTCTCTCGATTCCTATGCAGGAGAGAGAACCTGACATGGCATGAAATTTAGAATCTTGATATATACGTTTCTTGAAAAATATTATGAATTGAAATACCCTTCAACTAATCCTATCACCATTTTCAGCCGACCTATTTTATCTACTTCAGATTTATAGCAAACAGAAACACTTCAAAACCATGAAACAAAGAAAATTACAGAACTATCTTATACATTCAAAAAAATCATGATTTTAGTTTAGGCTTCTTTGAGAAACAATCCTAGTCTTAATACATATTATCTCTGTTTCATTATGATGCTATTTAGCATATTTAAAAACAAACATCCTGAAAATAAAACAAATGGTCTGACACAAAGTAAATAATCTGACTGATGTATTTCCTGGGGGAAAAACAGAAGAGCTACAGTATGATTCAGTCAATCCAATCCCCTTTTGAAGCCAAACTACTTTTTCCCTTTATGTTCTAAATCAATTTGTTCTCAGCACTGAAACTCTCTGCCATTACTGAAGCCAAAAGACTCCCTTCCTGAAATAGCAATGCTGACATTTTCTTTAATACTGAAGCTTTATTTCAAAATGATAGGAGAATTCTCCATCCGCACTCCAAGAAAAGCCAGACTGCAGGTCACAGCTTTTCTGTGAACATGGTGCACATTTCTGTACAGAACCACAAGAACTACCAAGGCCTAGCTCAAGGTCACAATCATGCTTATGTTGAGGGCTAACACTATGGCAATTCAATTTTCCTCAAAAGAATTACTATAATTCTCTGTATCAAGTGATACAGAGAAGGCAGAATTACTGAATGCCTTCTTTGCTTCAGTCTTCACTGCTAAGGGCAGCCCCCAGGAATCCTGTAGCCTGGACGTGAGGGAGAAAGTCTGGAGAAAGAAAGACTTTCCTTTGGTTGACGAGGATGGGGTTAGAGACCTTCTGGGCAGGCTAGACATCTACAAATCCATGGGCCTGGGTAGGATGCACCCACAGGTACTGAGGGAGCTGGCGGATGTTGTTGCCAAGCCGCTCTCCATCATCTTTGAAAGCTTCTGGAGAACTGGAGAGGTGCCTGAGGACTGGAAGAAAGCCAGTGTCACTCCAGTCTTCAAGAAGGGCAAGAAGGAGGACCCAGGCAACTACAGGCCAGTCAGCCTCACCTCCATCCCTGGAAAGGTGATGGAACAGCTCATTCTGGATGTCATCTCCAGGCATATGGAGGAAAAGAAGGTGATCAGGAGTAGTCAGCATGGATTCACCAAGGGAAATCCTGCTTAATCAATCTGATCGTCTTCTATGATGGAATGACTGTCTGGGTAGATGAGGGGAGAGCAGTGGACGTTGTGTACCTTGACTTCAGCAAGGCTTTTGACACCGTCTCCCATAACATCCTCCTAGAGAGGGTCTGGAAGTGTGGGTTAGACAAGTGGACGGTGAGGTGGATTGAGAAGTGGCCGAAAGGCAGAGCTCAGAGGGTCGTCATCAGTGGCACGGAGTCCAGTTGGAGGCCTGTGGCTAGTGGCGTCCCTCAGGGCTCAGGAGTGGGTCCCATCCTGTTCAACTTCTTCATCAACGACCTGGATGAGGGGGCAGAGTGCCTCCTCAGCAAGTCTGCTGATGATACCAAGCTGGGAGGAGTGGCCGACACACCCGAGGGCTGGGCTGCCATTCAGAGAGACCTGGACAGGCTGGAGAGCTGGGCGGAGAGGAAGCTCCTGAGGTTCAACAAGGGCAAGTGCAGGGTCCTGCACCTAGGGAAAAATAACCCTAGGCACCAGCACAAGCCGAGGGCTGACCTGCTGGAGAGCAGCTCTGCAGAGAAGGACCTGGGAGTGCTGGTGGATGACAGATTGACCATGAGCCAGCAATGGGCCCTTGTGGCCAGGAAGGCCAATGGTCTCCTGGGGTGCATTGGGAAGAGTGTTGCCAGCAGGTCGAGGGAGGTGATCCTGCCCCTCTACTCAGCCCTGCTGAGGCCTCATCTCGAGTCCTGTGTCCAGTTCTGGGCTCCCCAGTACAAGAGAGACATGGAGCTACTGGAGAGAGTCCACTGTAGGGCTACAAAGATGGTCAGAGGGCTGGATCATCTGCCCTACGAGGAACGGCTGTGAGAGCTGGGCCTCTTCAGCCTGGGAAAGAGAAGACTGAGGGGGGATCTTATCAATGTGTCTAAGTACCTGAAGGGAGAGTGTCAAGGGGATGGGGACAAACTCTTTTCAGTTGTCCCATGTGACAGGACGAGAGGAAATGGGCACAAAGTGAACCACAGGAAGYTCYGCCTGAACGTGAGGGGGAATTTCTTCCCTGTGAGAGTGACGGAGCACTGGCACAGGTTGCCCAGAGAGGTTATGGAGTCTCCTTCTCTGGAGATCTTCAAGGCCCGCCTGGACGCAACCCTGTCTACCATGCTCGAGGTGACCCTGCTTGAGCAGGGAGGTTGGACTAGACGATCTCCAGAGATCCCTYCCAACTGTACTGGTTCTATGAACTACCAAGGCCTAGCTGAAGGTCACAATCATGCTTATGTTGGGGGCTAACTCTATGGCAATTCAAATTTCCCCAAAAGAATTATTATAATTACATTGAGTGCTCTTCTTCCGCCCCCATTTATCCTATCTACTCTTAGAAGTGATGTTATGTGATTGACAATAGACAAACAAGAGGGTCTAGAGACATTTCTAAAAATGCCCAACAATGCCTGCCATAGAGATGTATGATTTGCAACATGGACACGAGTTTACAGTAAACTGCCTGAAGGAACCATGTGGGTATGAAGCAACAGCCTCAAGATTACCCAGAATTTCTGGCTGCTCTGGCCCTGGCCAGTTCTAGCGAAATGCAGACAYAGGCAGGGCACAAAATCTTTGACCACCAAGTTGAAGGGAGATGCTCACAGGGACAACTTAAGCTACAGAGAAATCCTGTTTGGCTGAATCAAACCACTTTGAAGGGAAGGGTAGAATARGATTTAAAGTAAATTAAGGAAAAATTCATACAGTGTTAGTGTCTTGGATAAAACTCTAAGGATTATATGCATTTCAGCTGTAGGAGGCGGGAGGAAGGGAATAAAGAGAGACCTAGGGATTAATCCTAGATAGAAGATGACACCTGAGAAGTAGTTTCGGCTCCTGAAAGTAGCATGGACACCGAACACTCCAACTGATGAAATGGCAGATTGCTAATGCTTCGAGTAAAGAAACGTTTCATTAATAACCTTATTAGAATAAATATTTATGCCAACTACAAAAGATAACTCTCCTGTGTATCTTCCAGTGTCCCTTAGCTCTCACCAAAACAGAAACCTTAAATAGTTCCTAGGCATGAACACTGAAAGAGACAACTTGATGACTCACCATACATCTTGAGATTTCAAACAGAAGGGCATGTTCCCTGAGGAAACATCTGGAAAGATCAAGGACTTTTTACCTTGTTTGGTTCTGGAAAACACAGTCTTTCAAGTCTAGCTTCTTCCCGTAAGTAGACAAAAGTCTTCTCAGTGGAAGACTAATTTTTCCTCAAAATATTGGCTTAATAATATTTGGTGAAGGAAATGGGTATGCATATTGTAATGTGTGAGCAACATGGAGAATCTATCAGAGGTAAACATATGCCAGGAAAACTTCTTTATTACTTCCTCCATTATCAGAATTTCTTAATCTTAAAAACAAAGGATATTATTTTTCGTACAGTGAAAAATGAAACCAAATTAATTTCATCTTCTGATAATGAGAACTTACTTGCCAAATTATTCTGGCTCAGGTCAGACTTGATAACATTTAGTTAGTGGTGGAATAAACAACTGAGAGCATTGAAGTCTGCAAAAAAGCAAATGTTCTAGACAAATTTCTCCAATTGTAGTGTTCACTGTTCAAGTGAAATTTAACTCAGCACGAACTTACAGCTGTTCCCAAACGCTGCTTATATTAGGCTGATCACTCTGCAAGTATTTTCTCTGTGATTATACCCCACATATTTTGCTAATGTTTTTCACAAAAAAGAACGCTAACAATTTGGTTGCCTCTGCTGACCTGGAGCATCAGGAGATATCCACCATTGTCAGAGGGGAACTGGCAGGCACAACAGGCAGGCACATCACTGCTTCTCTGGTCATATTATTGAGTATCACTGTAAAAAAAGCCTTATTCTTGCATTTAACATGCTCCATAATGGCACTATGGATTTGCAATACAAGGTAGGGAACACCTGGCAATTCTGAATTGGATTCAAGAGCCCCCTTTTGATAACTCCCTGCATACTGCTCCTCTGGAATCAAATAGGACAGTAGACTGACTTCAGCCTTAAACATCTCTTTTCATCATTTACACACCATAACATATAAAAATTCCAATTGCTGGACTCAGTTGCTGGACCAAAACCAGGGAACACTCTGCCCAGCTCTCAGATCACTCTTGGTAAAGATTTTTGAAAGGGTCTCTCTGATGGGCCCTTTTGCAGCTGCAGGTGTAAGGAAGGAGGATAAGAAGAAAGCAAGGTAAGACGAGCAACTGCAGAAGTAAAAAATTTGCTCTATGCCATTCTGTGATTCTTGAGCATCCAAGAAAACTCAGATCCACTGCAAACTGATCCTGATGTGAACCAGTTACTCTCTTAAAATACTTTCCTGGCTCCTCCTCCTCACTTCTGAGTTTACCCAGTTACTTGCTCTGAAAAAAAGAGTGTAATTGCTCCAAAGAGCTCTTTAAAAATGAAACTGGTCATTTCTATTGCACATAGTGGAAAAACAAACATCCAAATAAGTAGGAGAAAGTTGGAATGAAGCAATGGTTCTAATGAATTGGAGACTTGGATTATTAAACTGTACAATGAAAGAACAACATTTCTGAAAAAACAGCTTTGAAATACACAGTTGAAGTTTGTATGCGGAATTAGCTACAATTCCATGCACTTGCTGTGCTCTGGCAAAAACTTCATCACAGAAGTATGAACTTATATGGTAAATCAATAAAATTAAAAGTTTAGTCACAACACAGGTCATTGTTTCATGCAGCATTTACTCAAAAATATTAAGTTCATTTATAATTAAAACACTTTATAATTAAATAAAGACATCCAATCTGTCAGTAAACATCGCCTTTCTAGCCAAATTCAGTAAAGGTTAGCCTTTCCTGTATTTACATAATGGTCTGTTCACTTAGCATTATTGTTACAGGCTTGCCTGAAACTATTAACACTATAAATCACTCTCTACTTAAAAATAATGCTATTGGTCTTGAATACACTCAGGGTTCTTGCCACGACACTATCACCAAGGAGCAACTCTCTACCCACAGAAAACAAACTTCCAAAGCGGATCTGCAAGGATTACAAGAAAATTAATACAAAGCTTTGCATCACCAAATATAATTAAATAACATTGCACACAGCTTTGTAATCAAATAACACAACARGTTGCCTTACATATGTCAGAAAAAGTGGTGTGCTGCATCTATGTTTTACCAAGAACACAACAGATAGGAGTAAGCATGATAATAATTCAAGCTACATGCCAGAAGCTGAAACAGTAAGTCTTAAACATAATGTTCTACATGTCAGTGGCCCTGGAATTTCCTTAAGAAACAGAATAAGGAAATAAAACTCTGACAAAATATGCTTTTGTAATTATATTTAGATTAGACATATAGGGGAAGACATATAAAGGCATCAGCTGTATCATCTGCAGCTGTAAGAATCTTAAATGGAATTCTGTTAAGGTCAAAAGCTTTTGACATTACTGAATAGGACAAAATGGGACAGGCTAATAATTTTATTCTTAAATGTGTGATATTGGTACTTACGGTGTTTTAGTTTGCCTCAAGACTTACCCTTGCCCATTCTGAGGGCTGCTGATGCCATCTGCAGAGTCCTTATGTCCATCAGGTAACTTTCTTCAAGGGTAGAGGATATTCTACAGGAAGCAAAAACACATAAGCAATATTTAACTAAGATTAAGCATAGGAAAGAAAGGTTTTCAGAAAGTTAGTGCTAATAAAAGTAAGTACTTATAGAAGGGATACATCACTAGGACATCTGCCATGGCATAACTAAGGAACAGTTTACAGTCCAGGATGATTTTCTGGTAAGCTATTCTCTGCATAGACAATTATTTTGAATTAAATTGTTCCTCCACAAGCAAGAAAAAAAACTCACTACACCTTTTCCTTTCAAATGAACATATTAACAAAGCATTATTTGCACTTCATTTCATAAAAACACTCGAATAGCCTTTTGAATAGCTCCAAAAGCAGAAAAGATAATTTTATGGAGGTAGGGTACTTAGAACATCTGTTATATTTCTCTCAAAGCAAAGAATAACATTCCAAAAAAGTAAAGACAGGAACCAATCTGTATGACACAGGGTCAATGCAATCATAATATAAATCAATACTATTGTCCCGTCTTTTATCTCCAGCTTAACATATCTCTAAACCTGCCTCATGTGAATTACTTCAACATATTCATGAAAAAGAAAAAGATTACTACATCATTGTACTGCATGTTTTTTCCCACCAGTTGCAGATGTAACTCCCATACTCCAACCCACCCAGTTTCCATTGCACATTTGGCCCARACCTAAGGCCAGGGTCTAGGTCCTCAATGTTATTTGGTTCATTACTGTTATGTCCAACTGATGAAAGAGTCAGCCTCTGAATCCTAGCTGAAAGGCAACAGACATCACATCCACTAAGAGGCCACAGCAGAACCGGCTCCTAGTTGCAGAAATGCTTCTCCATTATCTTAAGGGGAAGCGAAGAGGGGAGCTTAAAGCACGCTTGGCTTAAACAAATGTGCTTGCTCCCACGTGGGAAAAGAGAAGAGCTCTTAAATAGTAGAACAACAGTGCTGGATATTAATTGCCATAGTTTCCATTGTTCACTAGCCACACTATACTGGAGGGAGCTTAAAATACACTGAAACCACTGTCACATTGCTCTCACACACTGTTCATAGTTGTTTTCGAGCATGGAATGAGGAGGCCAAAAGAGGTACCAGAAGAAGGATCATAAAGATTAATTATTTGAACGATCCACATTGCAGTCCACAAGCTCTGACCAGACAGAAAGTCTCATTAGTGGTAAAAACATGTCCAAAGCTTGACTTAAAGCAATTATTTCACAGAAAAAACTTGTGTATATTTTACGAGAAATGGAGCTAAAAGACAAGCTCCCATTAAAGTCGATGGGAATTTTAACATGATTCCAATCGAAACAGAAAGTGGCCTTCTCAAGACCATTTTAAGGCAGCTCATGTGGCATATCTAACAAATAACTAAATTTCAGAAGTCTCAAGAAATGCTTCAAATTGTGTGCTAGGGCTAACTGAGGCCCTTCTACAAGGGCAGACAGCTTAATTTCCCTCAGGAAGAACTTTACAAGCCTGAGCACTTAGCTGTCTTCCAGAGAACATCTTTGCTTCTCCTTGCAGGAAACTGAAACATTTCCAATCTACTTACATCCCTCGTTGTTTGTGGATTCCCTGGAATTAGAGCTCTTCACAAATACCTGCTTCACTCAAAAATACTTTCTTCCGTGAAGGAAATRCTAATATATTACTAATGGCACAAGTTTTGACATAGTAAATGCAACATTTTCCAACTAATTCTTGAAAGCAAGTCAGAAAGATGCAGAGTTAAAAGGGYACATTCCTAGAGAGGACATGCTTGGCCACAAATTGTACAGATGTCAGCTGAAGAAATGAATAGGCCAGGTTTCACAATAAAGTCTGCATTCTACTCTTCCTCCTGAAAGCACATAGTCAATCTCAGATCAAAAGGAGTAGTTCCTCTTCAGCTTATTACTGGCATTCTAAACATCAGAGAATGACTTGGCAGAGTGATTCTGATATTTAACAAGAGATAAATCAAGTGTTTACATGTACTGCATATTAAGCAGTCTAGTTGACATTACATATAATGGTACATTCATCATTTGGCTGAACACAGCTCTGAAGGTATGTTCTCAAAACACACTTGCTTCACCTTTTGTAGAGTTTCTTCCTGCTTCGCTGTCTCTGCACCTCCTTGAACACACTTCTGTGCTAACTCTGTCTCTGCTGGTGGAAGAGGCCCATGTGTCAGACACTTAAGGGACTGAAAGTGTCAAGGTTAAAAAGCATATAGATACAGATGTCTGTTCTGGGTTTCTCTGCCCAAGTTAGAGCTGGTTTCGATGAGGCCAGGAATCCATGAAGCCTTGAAGACAAGTTTGTTTGAATCTTGTCAGCAGTCCAGATCTGAAGCATGAATCAAAGCTAGAGCTAACTCTCTCCTTTCCTCTGAAGCTAGAGCGTCTCCTGTCCTTCATCGCTTTCTTTTGGCCTAAGCAAATATCCTGAAAGGTGATAAAATTTTCCTTATGAATCACAAGAAAAGAAGAAGATTCATATTCACATCATCCCATGCCCTTCTTTGAAATATTGCAGTGTTTGATAAAGTGGCTAGATTCAAGAAAAGGTGTCCTTACAGATCCAGGACTTGAAGCCAAGATTTAGTCACTTTGGTAATTGGCCACTTGAGGTGTTTGTTCTTACAAGGGCTACTGAGAATATTAAACGACATAATCTGACCTCCTATGTACTACAGACCATTACATTGAACCCAGATTGGTGCTGAACAAGAATTAAAAAAGCCCTCAGTAACAGAAGAGAACCACTGAGATATGTACCATGTGATCCTAAGAACTAACTATACTGCTCTTCAACCTCTTCTTCAATTCTGTTCCCAGACCTGCCCTTTCTCCCTTGCCTCCCCCTACACTATGGTCACTGCTTATTGGGATGGTGCTAGTAGTAGACAGTGATGTAGGCAAGGCAGGTTTGTGGGTTTTGGTAGGTAGCTACAGGGGAATCCCAAGGCACAATGAGGCTGATGGAGAGCAAAGAGGGGGAAAAAAGGACAAAATAAAACAAACAAAAAAAAAACCCCAAGATAACATTGTCTTCACTCAAAATTGATGCTACTATTAGCTCTTTGTCTCCTTCTCCTCAGAGCCCCCCTAAAAAGCCACTAACCTCTCTCAGCTACCTTTTTATTTCACCTAAGAACCCACTTCCCTACTCCCAGCTTTCTTTCTCCCTTTCCTCTTCTTCTGACTCTTTATTGCTACTGTTAAAAAAAATGAATTTGGAAGCCTCAAGCATTCTCTGTGTAGAAAAATTCAGTTTGTCCTATCCTACTAAAATAATCTTTGGCTGGCTCTGTCAACCAGGAGTTTCCCAACATATGAAGACCTAATTAATGTGAGATTTGAAAGTCAAGTATTGTCTATACTGACATTTTGCAAAACAGATCTAAAAATACTAACATAAGTTGTTATTATATTTCCCCAGCTGAGATATTCCCTGATTTCCCATAATTATAGATAAGGTTCATGCAAAGAAGATATAATTAGAACAATTAAAGTGTTTGTTGGACTATTCACTTGGTTGGACTAAAATTGCTGTAAGTAAGAGGTTTGTGTTTTCTGAAAATTACAAGCATCAATTCTTCTACCAGGAATGACATCAACATTATACTTTTATGTACTAATATCAGGTCAGCTTTATATTGGAAAATAGCTTCTGCAATGCAGAAGGAAAAGACACCGTTGGACAGTCTATTTCCTAGTAAAGTCACCAAAGATCGATACTTACTTCAATCATAGCTGATCCTCCTGTAGAAATAAATCTACAGACAGAAGTAGGGTTCTATTTAATCTGCACAGAAATGAATTTGTGCTTCGTTGTACAAACTAGTAAAAAACATTTTGCAGGTAAGTTTGTTAGTATACTTGTACTCTCCCTTATATAATTAATGACCTCCTTTATTTTTCATCAAAGGATCAAATTATTCAAGGACAGAATGAATTTGAAATTAGAGACAGCCTGTACCATATTACATCTAGCCACACTGAGTCTCAATTTTTGTTCAAATTATTCTTGAAAATCCTCAACCTGACTGAAAATTCCTGGGATTCCCACTTCAATATCAGAAATGCTATTTGACCAATGTGGAAGTAGAAATCTCTCTTAGATGTTCATCCCAGAGTCTTAACTATGGAGCACAGATCACAAGGTAAATCTCAGTACCAATGATCATTTACATAGATTAGGAAAATACTCTTATAATGAAGGAATGATATCAGCTCCAACACACTGACAATCTTTTCCTTCCCTCCCATACAGGTATATAGCTAGTGAATTAGTCTGCCACCTTCAGCTGAAAAAATACTCCTGCTACCCATATCCTATAAATATCTATGGCCTTCATTTATGAAGCAGATTGAAGTTCATTTCAATCTGCATTTTAAAGGCTAATCATAGTTATCTTGCATGTTATCTGGACACTCCGAAAATCTTGCAGAGCCAAGGACAACAAATCAACAAAAACAGAGTCATGTTAGGTGTAAGCAATTAAAAAAAGGAGTAATCAGCTATCATCCCCCTCCAAAACCCTATCCTTACACCTAAGTACAGCTGTCTCCACAATGCTTGAAACATTGCAGAGAGCAATGACTCTCATTCCTGTATCTGGAGGCACCATGGTTTTCAACATTTAATGCAGTTCTCCAGGCCGTTTGTCTGAAGTCTAATTCTAAGCCAAAACCACACCCTGATTTCAAGCACATGATTAGCTCCTCAGCACCACCTCAAATTAAACATAGTCTTTAACAGTCTTAGGAGCTCTCTCTTGCTGTAACTCTGTAAACATTTCATGATGAAATAGCAAACTCCTTTCTAGACTCTGCTTTCTCAAATTAGTCTAATTCTAGCCCCAAAAACTCGAGGTAGCCTTAAGCACTGTACTGGTACCTCAGTCAACTGCACAAACGCTATGAACCATTTTGTTTCAGAGAACCATTTTCCTTTTTTCTTCACAGATGCTACGGAAACCAATAATAAACTTTGCTCTTCCAGCCCTATTTTCTCAAACATTGGCCCTTAACTCAGCTTTATTTATATTGCAAACACTTCAACAGGGCCCAGAAATAAGGATTAGGCATTTGATCCCAGCCTTTTCTCTGTTCTGACAGCATATAGCAGTAAGACATCCTCTCCAGGTTTCTTGGATTTTCTCTCTAATCCCAATCCTAATTTACCTACCTCTATAACCAGAGAGATAGGTAAATTACGTACCTCAATCATTACCAGACCTAAATATATTTTAAAGGAGACAATCAGCCCTTAGTTTCTGCAGTTACCACAAGTAAATCTTCCTCACCATTTTAGGTTGCCTCAAACACTATGACTAGTCTCAAGCATCACACTGTCCTTAGGTCTAATACAGGTATCCCAGCTGGCCACTGAACTCAGTGAAAACCATGGTACAAGTTCTTATTCTCTTTACAGGTTGTAGATGATTCCTCACCATCTTTCTTTAACACTTGCTCCTCGTAATAGCAGACGAGACTGGAGGAAGAGAAGTTATACCAGTATCAACCGGACAGGGTCATCTAGTGACACATAAGTAATGACAGAAGACCCAACTTTGAAGGATGCATTTAGAGAGATAAGAGATGGTACAGGAATGGGGCTAGCCCATATGAAATGTCAATGTTAATTTTAGTCAAATGATATCAATACAGTGAGTGCCCTGTTCATGGAAAGATGGAGAAATACTATTCTTAACTTGTATGACAGTAATTTCACTTCCTCATCAAGGTCCACATTGCTGATTACATTTTCCCATTACATTCTCTGAGCCAAGTTTTTGTACTGCACTTTAAAAAAAACGACTGAATGCAAGAAAAGACGTTAAGAAACTTCCTGTCATATCATTAATGAAAAAATGCTCATTTCTGAGAGATTTTTCTAAAGGAAGTTTGCATTACTTTTTATTCCTTCACCCATCACATCCAGGGCAGCAAAACTTATTTGCTAAATCTCTCCCAAAAGGGCTGATGTTTTTCATCACCAGCAAGTTAGTTCTCAATAATTTAGTAATCTTTTAATCAGACCGTGGAATCCTTCCTATATATGATCTAGAAATGTCTCAGAGATATCATTGGTTGTTATATTTCTGTACACTAATACTTTGACTTATCTATAATTCCAGACCTAAAAACAAAGCCTCCAAGTAGCCTTTCTGGGACAATTGAAACCAACAAATAATTTAATAAAAACATAAAGAGTTTCAACCAAAGATGACAATCAGCAAGAATATTCTGAAGATTAAAAAAAAACAGTTAAAAGAGTCCCAAAATTAAACAAAAAGGTAAGCAAATGGTTGATTTCCAGGATTTTATATTATTTTATGTTGGTATCCAAGTGAACAGTTACTCTGAAGCAATGTTTATTTCTATGCCTGTAGGAAAATGTTGCAGATTGACCCCAAATTAAATATTTTGGGCTATTAGATTAAAATATAGTACCTCACACAATGGATTTTTCATTAGGCAATTTGTTATGGATGAAAAAGCAAATTTAAGGTATGTTGTTTTCCAACAACACTGGCTAGTCCAGCAAAAGATAGTAATTCCCACTACAAACTCTGTTGTGCATATACTTACGACAGTTAAAATAACTTTGAAGTCTACTTGACTTCCTTCCTTTCTTCCTTGCTAAAATCAGTGGTTCATGTCTGAATCCGTCACCTTCATCCTTTCCTGTGACCAATAGTGAAAGCAATTTTTTTTTCCAAATCTCATACATTAATTCTTCTCTTTCATTTTTGTTTTGAGACCAAAGTTTGCATTCTGTTGTTAGGATTCGGGATTAAATCAGTTAGTCTAAGTCAAACTGTTCAAGAAGCTTCAAAGGTAATGTGAACACCTTTCAGCACTTTATTCTGGTACTTCTATATCCAGTCACAGTTTAAATCATGTGAGCAATTTTTTCATGAGAATATAAGAGAGAATTTGGGGAGTATTTGCAAAGCCTGATGAGGCCAGCCTTACAAGGTTGCCGCCATAGGCTGATTCAAAGCAAGAGCTTGTAGGTGTCCTGAAGTATCCCCAGTAGAAACCTTCTCCCCACTGGTTATGAAAGGAATAATAGGGGTTGGTCTCCCAGGTGGAAAAATCAGTGAGTTGCCTCCTAAAGCTGAATTTCTATGAAAGCAACAGACAAAAAAGCTTTTTTTCATATCCTGAAGGCTGTGACTGAACCTGGCAGAAGCATATAAGGCTATGAAGATGATCAGAGGACTGGAGCATCTCCCTCATGAGGAAATCCTGCGAGAGCCAGGCCTCTTTAGCCTGGAGAAGAGAAGACTGAGAGTGGATCTTACAAATACCTACAAATACCTTTAGGAAGGGTGTCAAGGGATGGGGCTGAACTCTTTTCAGTGGTGCCATGCGACAGGACATGAGGCAATGGGTACAAAGTGAACCACAGGAAGTTCCATCTGAACATGGGGAAAAACTTCTTTACTGTGAGAGTGACAGAGCACTGGAAAAGGTTGCCCACAGAGGTTGTGGAGTCTCTTTCTCTGGAGATATTCAAAACSCATCTGGATGCAACCTTGTCTAACATGCTTTAGGTGACCCTGCTTCAGCAGGGGCGTTGGACTAGATGATCTCCAGAGGTCCCTTCCAACCTCAGCCATTCTGTGATTCTGTGATATCTGAGGAGAAGTCCATCTTGTATATGGAACAGTTGAACACAGAAAGTTTTATCTGTTGCTCCCAAACAAATTGACAAATGCTACTTATATGTACTTACATTCACAAATACAAAGTTTGATTAATGACCTAAGGAATAAATCCCACTAATTTGCATGCAAAAGAATTATCCAGCACTGCACAAACAAATGATTGCAAAAATACAACTTGAAGTCATACTTTGGTTTTACAGGCTAGGACTCCAAGAAATGTAGTTTGATGAAAAGCTTTCCTAAGGGAATATTTCTTGTTACTTAAGGAATTGTTTATCTACTGTGTGAACTGTTTTCAAAAGTATCAAATGAAATTTGCTCAAAGTAGAATAGTATCACATAAAGGCAATTATATGGAAGTCTACAACATGGAAAAATACACTGCCACTGAGAGAAATACTCAAGCTAGTTTTCAACCTCCCAGCTGCAGAACTAGGAGCAGGAGAGGYTTTTTAGGTATGAATGTCATAAAAGCTCAATGTTACCAGGTATTTCTAAGGCTATTAAAGCCAGATGGCCACACAATAGAACTTTTCTTTCCCTCTTCTTTGTTAGAGCCACAGAACTTTCRTTTGATCTCTCCCTTTTTACCTATTCCATTTGCTCCAGTCATTTCCTCTGAATATGTCCCCTACCTTGTTTCACGCATAGTCACATCACTTTCAGTTTCCTCTTAGATCTATTCTGGACTTTCCCACTCTGACTCCAAGATGTCTTTATACTCCTGCATGAGCAAAGTCCTTTCCTGAGCTTCCTGAGCTTTCCTGAGCTGCCTTTCACCTCTAAATTCATTGAGCATACTCTGTGTTGTCACTGACAGAAGCAGTTTCTTCTCTTACCATTCTACCTCTTTCCAATTCTAGCGCTCAAATTAAGCAGCTCCCAGACTATATGCAACCCAATAGCCAATACATAATTCTTATTCTTCTTGAATATTAGCTCTTTTCCAAGCTCTGTCCATGATCCCTCTCACTTCTTCCTTTATACCTATCCCTAGTAAATGATAAGATTTACAAACTCGATTACCATCTCTAGTCTGACAGCTTAGATCTATCACTCAACATCAGACCCTTTTGCCCAAACCAGAACCTTCTCCTGTATCTTAAGCATCCTCTAGATGTCAAGATGTCATCTTAAGCCCAGAAAAATCTAAATAGGGCTCATAACTCCCTTCCAAACATCTGCCATCCTTTTCCTCCCTCACTATGGATAAGCTGCATCACTATCAGTAAAACTTCAGGACATCGTTTCTGGCACTAGCTTGTCTGGGTCCTCATGTTGAGACTGTGCTTGAATTTTGCCAATTCTTTTTGTACAGCACCACGAAGTTTTCTCCTTCCTTAAACATTTATACTTCTAAGATGCACTCCTTCAGGCAGTTACTGCAACATCTTTCTCCTTAGCAAGAACTCTCTTGACCATACACAGCCAATATGCTGTTTCAAAGTTCATTTCTTTCCTCTGTTTGACTTTGTCAACGCTCTTTGCATCCTTCCTTTTTTTGTAGCACCTCAAACAGAATACTGACTTTCACCTTTAAAACCTTTCATAATACATTCGGTTTGTATTTGCTGTCTCTCATATAATAGCAAGAGGTTGTATTTCAACTCTGAGTGGCTACTGCTGCTTGCTTACTGTATTTTTAAACATCTGCCTTTGTTTCCATACTCATTTTGTACTTGAAACTTGGAGGAGCTCCTATTAATATTTAAAAAATTAAAACTACTAATGTCTTCTGAATATCTGCTTTAAAATCTTCTTTTGTTATGATACTTAAGAATCTTGAAAATAATTTGGCATAAAGAGATCACAGTCCCTCTTGGTAATTGTTCCTATCCTATTGTCTCTGTGTGCACAGAGGTCTTCTAGACACTTCTAGGTCTTTTATACTTAAACTGTAACCTTCGTGAGACAGGGATTATCTTTTTGTCTGTACTAATACACCACAGTCGAAACATCCACTTCCCCTGTAACTACAAACATTTTTTTTTTTCTTCAGTTCAAGTTAAGAAACTTGTTAGCCTACCATGGCTAAGAAGTTGGATGCAATGCAGAAGTAAGACTCAGAATGAGAGCATATGCAAAAGAGTTAGTTACTCCTCCGGGACAGTAAAAATCCTGTAGGAGTCATTCTGCCGGGGTATGATGAATCTGTTTTGTAATTCTTCATTTTTCGAGAAAGGAATTACTGATTACAGAATTGAAGGAGCAGCAGATTTGTATGGAACATAAGTAACTTTGGCACTGGAAAGGACGATATTCTCCAAAATAAAGAGCATTCAGGAGCTTTATATTAATTGCAGACTCTGATATCTGTTATTTTATATGCATCTGAAATCTGGTATCAGGGTGAGGAGAACTATATCTTAAATGAAAACAGGATTTGGTCTGCATTTTTTTTAGCTGTGACTTTACTTTTGAGAGACTGGTTTCAGCAACTACATCACTGCAAATCTGTTCTGGAAATTTTAAAATTATATCTGCATTAATTTTATTTTTTCAAAACCTCAAAGACAAAAGAAATAATGAAGAGTTAAGTTCATCCACTAAGGGGAAATTTTCTAAAAAGATAATTTCAAGATAGGAAATCAGTGTGTATGACAGACTTGTTATAACAATTTTAGTATCATGAAGCTGCTATGGTATGTCTTCAGTACTAACACAATACTGTAGGAAAAGAATATAGCACAGAACTCCTAGAACTATTTGTACTCTTGAAAAAAACAAAAACACAAAAAATTGCTTCCTTAAATAAATATGTTTTCAAAAGGTAAAATCATCTGATATGCATCCGGTCAAAAATGCTAAAAATGGGGGGAGAAAAACAGTATCTTTTACATTTTTGTATTTATATGTAACAGAGGATGAAAAAGAAAACAAGGAAAGCCTCTGGAAATGCTGGGGCCCCTTGAAGGCTGAGAAGCAGCACAATTATACCAGTCACTTTTGCTCAAGGCTGCCTCTTTGGACAACACATTGCTTGTGTAGAAGGCAGATTAAGGTTTCTATCACGAGATGCATGAAGTACAGTTTCCCTCAGGTATTCTTCCAAATTCTCTTCCTTCATGCTTCTCTTCCATCCCCCAAGCTGCTCTTTTCAGGCCTAATTAGCCAACAGTGTCTTCTCTCAGTTTTTCCTCAGGCTTCCCTCTCTGCTTACACTAACTCAAAACCCAGTACTCTGCTCTCCTCTGACAGTACTTGACTTTCTGGTTCCATCCTCTGTTGGCCTGCAAGGGTCTGACTCCAGTTTGGGCATCTGGTTATAAATGGGTAACTGAAGTTTCCCCTTTTCTTTCATATCAAACATAAACACAAGCATCCTTCACTTATCCCAACCATCCCTGCAGGATGAGAAGGTGAAAATACTAGCATGAAGTTTAATCTAATGAAGTGAAAAGTTTGAAAAAACTTGTTACCATGTGATACTTTATTTCATCAAGGCAATCTGTAGTCATGCTAGGCAGACATATGATCTTGGGTTATTTCAGAGGAGTCTCCAACTTTCAACGACCTATGAGCAATGGTATCAAATAAATAGCAAGTGCAGATCACTTCATACTTCCCTTTTCCTGACAATCTGGCATATTTTTGTGGCTGTGAATGTTAGAGAAAATACAGACTGTGGACCAATCATTTTTATTAGGTTCTTCATTGACATTGGATTTTCATATAACACATAACAGGATACAAAACATATTCATCTAGCTAAAAGTCCATGTACTGAGCTTTCAAACAGCAGTTGTAAATGCCTTTGTTAAGTTCAAAGCTGACTCTTGCCATGTTAATTCACACTGCTTTGAAAGAAAAAGCATCTCATATGGAAAGTAGTGACTGCCATTTTCAGCCTTTCAGCGAAGCACATCCCATTCACAGATCTCATCACTCTGCTGGCTTTAACAAGCGGAAGCATGGCTTGGAAGGGCCTGTCTCCACCCCAAGGCATGATCATTTTAGACAACTTACAAGAAAACCCTGAGAGCCTATGGCTAATCTTCCCCACAAAATGGATGAGAATGTTGCCTTGAAGAAGCAGGCATAAAATGACCTGGAGTGAACCAGGACAGAGTAGCAACAGAGAATAGTTTTGTCTTTTCCATCGAAGTTAAGACCCTGCACTGCATCATCATGCTTTAATCATTAGGGATAACTGCTTGTTTGCATTCCTTTACTTGTCTTATTAATGGTCCACTCTATGCCATAAACAACTGACTAGGACCACAAAGACATTGAGATACACCAAATACTACTGACTACTCTGAGGTGAACTCTTCTCCTGTCTCTCCCATCTGCATGGCAATTCAGGACAATACAAGTTAAGATTAAAATATACACAGGTCAAAAATAAAGCCCAAGTCATTGCATGCGATTCACTCAAACTTGGATACTAAAGAACTGCATTGATCTTGRGATTACAAGCTTCCTGAGCTACTGTGCTTTCCAAGAGCTGTTTAACTTACTACACACATAGCAGTGAAGGCCTTTTGGCTGCTTGTGTGAGACTATAGAGTTCACTCCCACACATTAGAAAAGGTCACAGATCTTAAAAGAGCACTGTCCTCAGAGCAGATTCAGTTCTGACTCTGCTCTCCCATAAACCAAGAACCTACTAAAAGTAAAATAAAGAGAAAAGATTTAGCTCAGTTACAAAACTTACTTTCCTCAATGCAGGATAAGGAAACAGAACGTTTTAATTACCAAGACAGCTCATTTCCTATGTTATTCTTTGCAGGCTGCTCTGATGCCAAAGTGCAAACACAAATAGAACAGAATTCTGCTTAAGAAAATCAGAGAGCAGGTCACGAAATTCCATTCATGAAATAACCATTTCTTGCTGTTTCATATTGCATACTCTATCTGCAAGGTAGATCAGAGGAATTTTAGAAGTGAATTTACTTCTACTGGGAAATTCTTGTTAAAAAACTCCTACCGCTTGTGCATCAAAAACCATAGCAGGAAATGTAACATAAAAGAAGCACAGTCAGTAAGTTCTAGTCACTGCAAAACCAAAAGCAAAGAAACAGGTTAAATGTAGTTTTATGTACTATACCTCCCAAAGTTTCCCACATCAGGTTTCATCAGCTTATGGTCATATTTTCCTTTAAAATAAATTTTCTTCTTTCACTGTAAAACAAGCTACATTGTCATCAGAGGAAACTAGCTAGACAGAGGAAATAATTCTCTATAGCCAAGCTCATACCAAAAATCAAACTAAAAAAAAAATACAGTGATAGTTTGGCTCTGTAAATGCTCCCATTTAGTTTATAATAAAAATAGGTAAAGTTTCATTGTTCTTTGTGATTGCCAAGTTGATAAAGACTAGATTCTTTACTTGGGAATTTCCCAATTTCTATGGCAAATAGCCTTAACTACCACCAGCTGTGTGTGAATTGTTTGGATCTGAGTATTATATGTGCCTAAACATATACTTAACCTCTATCATTGTGAGCTGCTTCTCATTTATATTTTTAATTTTGTACCTTTGTATTTCTGTGAATTGTTCTGCATGGAGCGTGAACCCTCACAAAAAATCTGATCTGTAGTGTAATAACCATTGTTTTGTGCTTTGCACTTACTGGGGCTACTTCATCATCATTAAGTGGCTGGCAAAAATTATACACAGAGTCTAATTCTGATCAGTAGAAAAACTTCTGACTGTGAAATCAGATTCAGACTCAAAATGTTAAATTAATATGGATACGAACATTCACTTCAGAGTGGGCTTTGAAGAGATCCAGCAGCAACTAGAGAGGACCTGTGTATCTCTTCCTACTGTCTACCACAAAATGGCAGGCGAGAGGAACCTCCAGTGCGACTGGCTAAGGAGTGCTCTTATCATTGTCCTGATGAACAGGGTCTACAGCACATGGTTTTTTGAAAAAAATTTGTCATCTTTCCTTGTATTGTGTGGACTAATCCATGTGTCAACCAGCGATGGAAGCTACCTCCTACAGCTGCTGAATRGAGGACCATGAGGAATGGATTGTTAGGCACCTGTGTGCCAGACTGGGGGAAAAAATGTTTCAGTTCACCTATTGGTGAGCTGACATTTTTGGCTGTATTGCTTTAGCATTCATGTGTACTGCTAGTATGTCAGTTGATTTTCTGATGATGCCCGCATATATATTGATGGCCAAATTCTCCCACGGGGCATAGGACAGATCTTCTCATATAGCGAAGCTTGTGAACTTCAATGTAAATTTCCCAGCAGTTCAGGCCTCTGCTTGAATTTCCTTCTGTCAGAACTTCAGAAGGTTTTAATCTGACAAAAATAAACAAATAAACAAATAAAATAAAGGGGAGTAGGAATCAATTATAAAGTGAAAAAAATCTGCCAAGACTACCAGACCTGCAGGGAGCTGAGGTCTGTACAGCCACCCTCAGGTCAGCAAAGACCATAATGCTCCATTAACTCTCCATCGAAACAGCACTGCCTGGTGCCCTGGGGGAATGTTTGTTAATAGTTTTAATAAAGCTGCAGCCTCTGCTTTTAGCTACAACATGAAATATGTCTCATTACTTCTCCAATTTTACCAAACCAAAGCTTATTAAAATAAAGCACTGGTGTTCTAAAATATTGAAGTATTAATTTAAAAATATTTAATAGAATTAAAAAAAACTTTCAAATGAAAATTGAGGAGTCCAATATTTCTTTCTAAGATATGTGATAGAAATGATGCTGGTATTCTAATACATGAGGCACAGACAACCTGTTAAATGCAAGAGAACTCTGTTCAAGTTTGCTACAGAACAGACATATTTTATGGTTAAAGTATTTTGATCTGTGGGAAGCTATAATCTTTTGAATAATGCATCTAATAAAGACACACTCTTGCTAAGGAGAAGCTAAGCGCTGGTAGAAGAACAGAGAAAGCATTACCGCATCATTCAGCGCTGATTCCTCTTCATGTTAATTGGTATCTGAAGAACTACAAATAATCACCCAAGMTACATTTTAGCATTCTAACCATTTTCACTGTTTATGTTTGTCCAGATCAAACATAAGGAAATAAAACTTGATAAAAATCAACACTTTAAAATCTATCTCCTTTTTCTTTAGTCTTGTAAGTGGTATGTCAGAGGYATAAACAAACATCACATCTCCTTTTTTAGAATTTTGACATTATACTAAAGTACATTTAATTCTGCTTTTGTTTAGTTTTGGGGATCAGATGTTCTACTGTATTTCAGAACTCTATCTTATGACTTCCACTGCTTTCTTCATACTCAGACTCCATGATCTCTCTGTTTATTTCTTCTCCATCCTTTTTTTTACTTTCCTCAGGGAATTTCTTTAATCCTCAGGGATTTAAAAAAAAAAACAAATCAAAACAAATAAACAAAAAAAATTTGTAATTCACCCATCAGCCCAATCTGCTAACTCCATGTTGTCATTTTCTACATACCTATGACTTGGTATTCTTACTACATCTTTTTTTTCAACAGATCTGACCCTTCATGTCTTCCCTCCATCCTTTTCTCCTTTCCCTTTACGTGCACCTCCATAGCTGGCTTCTATCCATTACTTCTAAGTGTTATCTGCCTTCATAATTTTACCAGACAATTCAGAAAGATGAGAAGTTTGTCTACAAATTGTAATCTGCATAAAACTGAATATAAAACTGAAACAAAAAACTGTACATAAAACTGAAAAGGGAGTTACTGTATACGTAAAAGTGAAATGAATTAAAGGGCAAACTCATAATAAAAATTTCTAAGAACGTGCCATGTTAGAATGCCAATGACAATGGTAGTGGTAATGCAGACCATGGACAAGACTTTTCAATGAGCTAAACAAAATTCTTGTACAATTTGTAAGAGCTGCAAAATGATCATTTACTTTCACCTAGTCATGTCAACCTTTTAATTTAAATCAATCCCTTATTTTCTTCCTACCTACTTCTCAGAACTAGTAACCACTTCCCCAACTGAACTTATGTGAACACTACAACTCATCAGACACGTTAGATACCATAGAAAGATTTTTGCATCTGCACTATAAACTGACAGCCTCAGTAAACTAATTAATGTATTTCTACTTTTGACTAAARGGGGAAGAAACCCTCACTAAAGAGCTCACCAAATGGCTGTTTTAGGCTCAAAAAACAATGAAAGGGCTATTGCGAAAGGAATAATGAAGTTCAGATGTCTGTCATGAGTTCCCAAAAGGCCAAAATGAGTATTACTGTATTTAMATCCTCAAGACAACTTTTAATTCATCTACCCTCTTGTCTCTTCACTTGACTTTATGCCATCTGCCTGCCCAAAACCAGAGGAAAAGACTTGAGAACTGCCTTCTCTGTAAGTTTTCAGACTTAAGCCATAGCTAAATCTCAACAGTTCTTTCTGCCTAAAACATTTCCTATCCAGCCAGTGAGCCAAAAACCTTAATCACATTCTCACCATGTCAAGTATTGCAACATCATTTCCTCCAGAGTTATAAAGCACAATTTTGTCCTGCTTCAATCTGTCCATAGAGACCAGCTGCAAAGATCAGCTCTTAGCTTTTGTCCTGTGCATCCTTTCCTCTGCATCTCTTCACTGTTGACTCCTATGTATACCACATGAAATTGAAGCCCTTTTTCTTCCCTTTTAAAGCCTCTCCCATCCTACCTATCTATTCATCCGTAAGGAAAGATTAGGTTCCATTTGCAGTCAGACAGTTCACCATCATTGCTCTCCTCAAAACAGCATCTTGCTGCAGAAACTCATACTTGCGAGCAGCTCACATTAAACAGGGGCAAAAGCACTCTGCTAACCTTTTTCAGACCTTTCCTGTCAGACCTTTGTTGTAATAGACTGACTAGCATGCTGATCAAGACTGCTTCACTGTCTCTTCCCACCTCCTCCTTCTCCTCTTCCAGTCCACTGCTTGGACCAATCTTATCTCATGCTTTACACTTTGAGCAGAAGTTGCACTTGGGGGGAGAGGAAAGGAGGGAAAGGAAGGATGTTGCAGGTATCATATGTTTATACAGTTTTAGGCACAATCTTAGAATCATAGAACAGAGGTCTTCATCCAAAAGGACAATTCCTAGACACTATGACAATAAACAAACAAACCCAGCATGCCCAGCAGAGACAGACTGCTCTGTCCAGGCTGAGAGAGTAAACCCATCTCCAGACTAGTGCAGGTTTCATATGTAATTGTCAGCTACTGTCACTTCAGCATGGTTCCCCTTAAAGAGGCCATCCTTGGTCATGGAGTGTGCAGTCCTGCACAGCTTTCAGAGCCCTGTTCCCACAGCCACAGAGAAGGAGCCAAAGTTGTGACAAATCTCCTAGAGTAGCTTTWCGTTGCGCCTGTGACTTGGAATAGACTCCAGCACACTGACTCACTTCGCCTACTGGCAGGGCTGCTTCCTGTCTGAAATGGTATGAAGAGCTCCAGGCTTCTGCAGTTAAGAGAAGCCCACTGTGTGCAGGCCCATGAAGTGATTTTGTTTTCCGATAAACACTCTCCCAGTTCTGATGACTATACTCCCAGCCTCACACACTTTCTGCTGACAGACTGCACACCTGGTTCAAAAGATCAGTGGATGTGCAGCAGCCTCTGGGGGAAGGTTGACAGACACAGCAGACTTCAACTCCGTCACAGAAAAGGAGGAAGGATTGTACCACTGCATCACATGGCAGCGGGAGCAGAGAGAAGGGGGAYAGGATTCCTGTCAATTCCTTGTGAGGTATTGCCAGACATTTCTGTAACTCAGTGAATTGTGAAAAACATTACTGAGGATGGAAAAATGTTCATCTACCTGCTAGCAAAAAGTAATGCAAAAGTCTCTGCACTTGGAAGTGGGCAAAGGGTTCTTGGGGTGCTTGGATTCATTGCTCCTTTTCCAACTGTGAAGGCAAATACTGGTAAGGATGAGAAATACTGTGAGGGCAGCAGAGAACTGGAGAAAATTCAGAAGCAGTCCATCACCCCCAGGGAACAACAGTGCCTGGAACAGACCAGCATTAAACTGGCCAGTTTAGGAACATCTAGAGATACAGGAAACAACATAATGCTGGAGGTTGGCAGACACCTCTGGAGATTACCTAGTCCAACCTCCTGCTCACAGGCTAGCTTCATACAGCACCCATATACCTCAGGGAAGATTTGTTTCTCTGCTGACCTCAGATGGCTGGTAGGTTTCAAGGCATGAGTTGAAGTCTAATGTTTGTAGCAATGGAAACAGGAGGTGGCTTAAACCAGACTCAACCTAGCACATGAATGTCATTCTTAGACTCTAGACTTTGTAACACATGATGTTTATACTGCCTTAATCAAAGAGATTCAGGACATCTCCACCACATACACCCATTTGTTCCTCCACCCTTCTGCTTTCCCTGCTTCTTCTGCCACGTCAGTGTTATCCACCAGCCTCTTCATCGGCATGCAAGAATGAAAGGACACACAGCTAAGTGTCATACACACAATGAAGACATTGTGTCCCAGACTTCTTCAGTATCTGTGTCCCCCAGGAGTGGGGCAGGAGGAGGAGGAGGGGGAAGGCATCAAAAACCTTTAGTATGAGAAGCATTTGAATTGACATTCAAGTACAAACAGCTTTGCTCTATTAGACTTTCTGCCACCAGAACTGATTACATCAGTCAGGAATTGAATACGCCTGACCTAGATTTTCAGAAGCCTATAAAGACAACAGTTGTCACAATCCACTTCCACAGATATTTAGAATTTGCTGTTATATTTGTTGGGGGGGGGAAAGTATGGCTTGAGAGATAGATTTTGGGTAAGTACACAGTGATCTGCTTAGGGAGTAGGAACAGTCAGATTTTACTTTACCAAAAGCCTGGGGAATATATATCTTGTATCACTGTTTGAGAATCGGCAGGAATGATGCAAGCAGATTGGTCAAAAATAGTTAATTTCCTGGTCTGCCACTGTGCTAGGTTCTTAGCCAGTGTAAACTGATGCTTGGACAATAATTCATCTTGCATTTATTATCAGAAATTACCTTTTCATTGTGGGTATTTCTAAGCTAAACTCAAAAGCAGAGTGTGCTGGGAGTCTTACTGGAATCTTTTTTAATATCATTTCCTTTGGGAATTTAATTGGCAGATTTGGGCTTTATGCTAGATACTATTAAAGATCTGCTGTTCTTTTACAGCAATTTRTGTAGGAATACATTGGCGAAGAGCCAAAAAAGTCATTTTTTTTTCATAATGTCCAGACTCAAATGTATCAAAAGTTTTCTCAAAGAGCAATTAGTCAGAGTTCTATGGTGGCAAGGAAATTATCATCATCAGTTGACAGCATAAGAGAGATTACGATGCCGATCTATTTTCTTTGACAATTTTTAGCATCCCTTTTTAAACTGTTAATATACAAGAGGAATGTTTTCAATTAAACTGAGTTGATAGGGAACACATCCAATCTCTACTAAGAGAGGAAATGTTGTCATGAGCACTCAAAAATTATTGACTGTCACAGCCTCCTTTCTTGAGGGTGGCCATGTCATAAGGGACACATTAGCCTAAGCAATTTAGCAGTAAGTGACTGTAACTGTCGATTACAAGCCTCCTTCCCAACCTCACCTGTTATCCAGCCACATATGTCAAGCCAGCCTCCTCCTCCAAAAATCACATTTTACAACTTTACTATTCAAACCTCCTTTCCTTCTGCATGCTGCTCAGTTCCACATGTAGTTCATTTCCCTAAGCTCCACATGTCCCACRCATCAGCTCTCTTCTAATCATATTAGGCTGTCAGAATTTTGTTTCCCCCCATCCTCAAGGAAAACAGCAGCATCTTCTACAAAGTTACTAAATCTTCACTCACAGGAACAAGTTGTGTTAGAAAGTAAAAGGCACTGGCACCAGGTTATGCTCTCTTGCTTTAGTCTTACATTCAAAACTTCTTTAAAAGTTGAGGAGTATCATCAGAAATCTCAGCTCTGATTCAGACCACACTTTCAGCAAAATACTGCTGTGAACACTAACTTTAAGTTCTTTGCAATACAAGCCATCCTCCCCGCTTCATCCCATTTGCAACATATTGATGCTCTACCTCTTTGTTAATCCCATTCTGCCTACCACAACACTGGGAGTTTTTTGCTCAGTTACAACTTGTATGACTCGTTGTGTATAACTTGCACATTATACAGTTAGAGATTACACTGGCCTTCAAAAAAGTACAGATTTCAACAGAAGACTAAACTCRGATAAACCTTAGTGACCTCTTGAATAAAGAAGTAAAGATTAGTTTCAGTTCTGTATCATATGTGATATTTTCTATGGGTTCTAACACCTATAGTTATGACTTCTGTCAAGTTAGAAGACATGTGATCAGAACAGACTAAGCAAGTAGGAATTACATTGCTTTACATACTGTAAAATAACTTTCGGGTTTAAAAAGCCACAGAGATCAGAGTAAGAAATCACAATTTCTGTAAAAAAAAATCATTAGGGATGATTTGGCTGTAAAATGCATCCAAATCAGATGCTTTTAGGAATGGCCTGGACATCATAGATTTTTGCTCTGGTCATTAAAAAGAAAAACCAGCAGCCACTTGCTCCCCATAATTTAAGTAGATGAAAAAAGCCAAAGTCAGGACATGCATGAAGTTTAGGAAGCCTCTCCCCTGATCCCCCATCCCTAAAAGGGAAATATGTTCAATGCAAATAAAAACCCTGAAGATTCCTACTCCTAAACAAAGGAATTTAAATAACATAGAATCCTTTTGGAGAAAAATGAACTTCAGAAAACACAAAGACCTTTCTCTGGATCTTGCAATCATAGAATCATAGAATCAGTAAGGTTGGAAGGGATCTCTGGAGATCATCTAGTCCAACCTCCCTGCTCAAGCAAAGTCACCTCGAGCATGGTAGACAGGGTTACATCCAGGCGGGCCTTGAAGATCTCCTGAGAAGGAGACTCCACAACCTCTCTGGGCAACCTGTGCCAGGGCTCCGTCACTCTCACAGGGAAGAAATTCCCCCTCACGTTCAGGCAGAACTTCCTGTGGTTCACTTTGTGCCCATTTCCTCTCGTCCTGTCACATGGGACAACTGAAAAGTTTGTCCCCATCCCCTTGACACTCTCCCTTCAGGTACTTAGACACATTGATAAGATCCCCCCTCAGTCTTCTCTTCCCCAGGCTGAAGAGGCCCAGCTCTCACAGCCGTTCCTCGTAGGGCAGATGATCCAGCCCTCTGACCATCTTTGTAGCCCTACAGTGGACTCTCTCCAGTAGCTCCATGTCTCTCTTGTACTGGGGAGCCCAGAACTGGACACAGGACTCGAGATGAGGCCTCAGCAGGGCTGAGGAGGGGCAGGATCACCTCCCTCGAYCTGCTGGCAACACTCTTCCCAATGCACCCCAGGAGACCATTGGCCTTCTTGGCCACAAGGGCCCATTGCTGGCTCATGGTCAATCTGTCATCCACCAGCACTCCCAGGTCCTTCTCTGCAGAGCTGCTCTCCAGCAGGTCAGCCCCCAGCTTGTGCTGGTGCCTAGGGTTATTTTTCCCTAGGTGCAGGACCCTGCACTTGCCCTTGTTGAACCTCAGGAGCTTCCTCTCCGCCSAGCTCTCCAGCCTGTCCAGGTCTCTCTGAATGGCAGCCCAGCCCTCGGGTGTGTCGGCCACTCCTCCCAGCTTGGTATCATCAGCAGACTTGCTGAGGAGGCRCTCTGCCCCCTCATCCAGGTCGTTGATGAAGAAGTTGAACAGGATGGGACCCACTCCTGAGCCCTGAGGGACGCCACTAGCCACAGGCCTCCAACTGGACTCCGTGCCACTGATGACGACCCTCTGAGCTCTGCCTTTCGGCCACTTCTCAATCCACCTCACCGTCCACTTGTCTAACCCACACTTCCAGACCCTCTCTAGGAGGATGTTATGGGAGACGGTGTCAAAAGCCTTGCTGAAGTCAAGGTACACAACGTCCACTGCTCTCCCCTCATCTACCCAGACAGTCATTCCATCGTAGAAGGCGATCAGATTGATTAAGCAGGATTTCCCCTTGGTGAATCCATGCTGACTACTCCTGATCACCTTCTTTTCCTCCATATGCCTGGAGATGACATCCAGAATGAGCTGTTCCAYCACCTTTCCAGGGATGGAGGTGAGGCTGACTGGCCTGTAGTTGCCTGGGTCCTCCTTCTTGCCCTTCTTGAAGACTGGAGTGACACTGGCTTTCTTCCAGTCCTCAGGCACCTCTCCAGTTCTCCAGAAGCTTTCAAAGATGATGGAGAGCGGCTTGGCAACAACATCCACCAGCTCCCTCAGTACCCATGAGTGCATCCCACCCAGGCCCATGGATTTGTGGATGTCAACCACAGATGTCAACCATATGCATGAAATAAGCAAATTGCATGTGTGGGACATTACTATACAAAACCTAGAAGTAAGCCTGATTAAGTAATGCAGAGAAAGAAAAGGAATACACACTGTGTTTTGATGTCAGAGATAAAATAGGTGAATGTATACTCCAGAGACAGTGTTGTACATATCATATTCCCACATAACAGCTAGGTGATTTTTTTCTGGAATAAAACTAAACTTTTATTAGCTGAAAAGAAGCATATTTGGATTACTAAAATTAAAAAAAATCCTATTACTTTGGTGGCTAAGAAAAATATCCCACTTGGTTAGATTCCAAACAAGTGTTTTTCCAAGTGAGACAATGAAAGCCATAGAAAAACTCTGAGTTTTTTTTCTTGTTTGCTTTTATACAGCTG
This sequence comes from Rhea americana, assembly GCF_003343005.1. Classification (NCBI taxonomy): domain Eukaryota; kingdom Metazoa; phylum Chordata; class Aves; order Rheiformes; family Rheidae; genus Rhea; species Rhea americana. Next base: position 2,724,591 of record NW_028187122.1, read on the forward strand.
TTTCCAGAGACCAGAGCAGGGACTCTGCAAATCAGGGTACCAATTCTCATGTGCCCGCTGGAAGAGGGGATTAAGGCTCTGCCCTGCTGAGGCATCAGAGCAATGGACCTGCTTGCATCTGTCCCAGGGTATCAGCATCTCTTCAGCACAGGCACAGCTTCCACCAAGCTCTCTCCTACAGAGCCACTAAAAGTTACTCCAGTACTCCTACACTGGGGGCTCCAAGAGGACATGGGAGCTTGCAATTGGAATCCCAGATGTTAATCAAAATTTAGGTACAAGCGTTTGGCACAGAGGAATCTGTGAAATTGGCAGTTAGGAGCAACAGCTAGGGAGATGCTAGGGGAAAACAGTATAGAATGGGATAAGATGAAGGGGGGGGGGGAAGACTGCTACTAGAAAACACATTTTGGCAAGTACTTCTGAAGTGAAGAGCCAAATCACTGCATCCCAATAAAGTCAGTGCTATGTTTCTGTTTACACTTCAGATTTAATTTTAAATAAATATAAAAGGTTCTTGCAAAATAATTTCATGTCATCAAGGTGACAAGTCCCAGTAAGAAAGTATTCATACTGGCCAGTTTTAGTCTCTTGATCTTCAGCTGACCTATCAGTTCCTTCCCTTGCCAGCTAGGAAGGATGACCATCTTTCAATTTGCATTGCCTTAAATGGAGGTCCAGTAATGAAGTGGACTAAGAACCAGAAAGCTTTTGGAGGCAAAACTAGCACTGCAGAGTGGTATCGATTCAAGAAAATGAACAGGGGGGAGGGGGTTGTGTGTGCAAGTGGGTGGGGAAAGCCAAGAGAAAGACAGAATGAATGAGAACTATAAGGACAAAAAAGTTTATATCTGAAACAGAGCAATTGCTTTTCCACCTACTATAAAGACAGAGGATGATGGGCAAGACAGAGAGAGTTAGCTTTGGCCAATATTTAGGTTAGTCATTTCCCCAGTTTTGGTTTTACTGCCTTCATAATCCCACTCAAGCTCTAGCTAAGGATTTTGCATGGATGGGAAACTCCCCCTTTACCACAAGAAAAATTCCACTCCTTCCCTCTTTAAAAACTGTTATTCCCCTTTCATATTACAAAATTGAGAAAACCCCAGAATACGTTTCAGATCCTTGTGCTTTTGAACAAGCTTCTTTTTTCCTTCCAGATCCAAATGTTAGTTTCAGCTCATAGGAAGTATTGCTGAAGTCTTCATCAGCACTTCCTTTTTTTCAGAGGGGAGGCTTAAATACATAATCTCCTACCTGAGAGAAAGGGCCCACTGAAGTTTTTCATTCATTCTTTCTATTCTAAATGCAAGACAATCTACATCAAGTGGGATGGCACAACTCAGATCAGTGAAACACCAGCATGCAAGGAGGACCACATTCAGACTATTGCTCAAAAGTAGTAAGTATAGTTCACTGCAACTGATCAGCGAAAGAGGAAGTATTTCTGGAGCTAGTAACAAGAGGTTTTAACTAGCAGTTGCCTACTCAGACTAACAGTAAAATTCTATCCAGAAACAAAACACAAGGGGTGGGGGGGGAAATCTCTCCACATCAGTGTTTTCATTTTCAGACATGCTCCAGGACTTTTTCTTCCTCCTCCCACTCCTTCTGGTCTACCTCTTTTTCTCCACACTCAAAGTATTCCCTTTTCTGCCACTGACATGAGGTGTATTACATTTACTCAAAGGAGATGGAGTTTTAGGGGGTGTGCGTGTGGAGGGAAGGCAAGAGGCAGTTAGGAGCAACGGCTAGGGAGATGGTAGGGGAGAACAGTATAGAATGGGTAAGATGAAGTCACCTGCAGGCAGGGACATACTGAACCATGCAGGCATGGGAGAAGGGAAGAGGGAAGCATGGTGAAGCAGCTAGAACCCCAAGGTGTAAGGAGGCATTGTGGAAGCTGGGATGCTGACTTGGGCTTGGGATTCAAAGGAGTCTGAAGGCAAAGTATAGAAAATTATGGACAATATGTATTGCTACACCCAATGAGCCTGGAGGGCAGGGTGCACAGTGTGGGGCAGACCAGAGACTGGTACCACATGAACACATGTATGAATGTGATCAGATGAAGTGCTCAGGAAAATTATTGCAGAAAAGAGGGAGGCTCAAAATGAAAAAGCTTGAGTAGAGCTGTTACTGAGACAAATGGAATTTGGTAGGAAGAAAGAAGAATTTTGCTGCTTTGACAGTATCTGTTGAGGTAAAACACAAGTAAGAGGAAGAAGTGAAAAAAAAAAGAGTCTTGCATTTCAAAGATCTAGTTAGTTCTGCTATAGTGTCATGGTTTGGATCTATGAGAGAATCATATAGAACAAGAAGAAGCCAGATGAACTGAATCTACTAGGTAACTTCCCAACAAGCCTACTCAATTTTCAAAGATCTTACAATTTACAGCCAAATAAAAGCAATTTGTAATTTTGGAACAATCTGTCACATTGCTCTCTCTGCCACTTAACCTAGAATGCCGTTGGTCTCAGAAAAGCTGTTTTGTACGATGACTAATGTCTCTACCCCAGGACCTGTAAAAGTTTACATTCCTATCATTCAACCTTGGGTCATAAACTAATCTAAATTATGTAAATTGTAAGAGAAATGATTAAATTAGAAAAAATTTGATGGCAATGATATTGCAAACATTTTTCAAAGGTCAGTGGTGATTTAAAAATACAGATGTAACTGAATTACAGCATTTCTGTGACTTCACTAAAAATTGCTATCATTCTATACCAAAACCGCATTGCTTCCAAGTGTCAGTCCTGAAAGACGGTCTCTGAGGTCCACAGAAGTCCTTCCTCCATTGACTTTCTAGACTTTGGAACTCAGTTTTAGGACAAAGATTATTTAGTCAATGTTAAAGCTACCTTTTTCAGAGAATGTCAGGAAGACTGCTACTCTCCTAGTATTTTCTGCCACTCAAACTACCACTGACCGTCAGATAAAAGAAGTGTCTTCATTACAGATCTCTTTAGTCATGTTCCTGTCTTATTCCACTCTTGGGGTGGTTTCAGAAGCTGACCTTCTCCATGTATATTTTTATTGTTGTTATTTTGTTTGCTTTTTTATTAGCCTCATATTTGTTTTTAAGACTCTTTTCCTCTTGTGTGTATGCACTATTGGACTTCTATTTTAGACAATATATTGTGACTGTAAATGCATCAGATGTTCCACAGACCAAGCATGTATGTGAGATCATTCAAATGCACCATTTCTATAATGCATTACATTGTTTGAGTTTGCTAGCTGATTAGCATGCAACGAGAGACAAAATAAAAACACAGCAGCACAGTTTCACTGACTGCTAGTCCTCTTGTTGCAATGAAAGCTAAAGATAAGAAGGTTCTTGTCATAAAAGACTTCTGGTACTATTACACATCAACCAGATTTCAGGAAATGATACAAATTCATGTTTAATATGCACAGGATTGCTGTCATGTAAGTTCTCCCCCAAAATTTACTCCACATTTCCTTTACTCATTTTTCTACATGCTGAGTTTGCCTCAGTTTCCTCTTCAGCATTCACTAACATTGTTATTCTGGCCCTCCCTTTTACAAGGGTTGCTCTCCCTTTCACAAAGCAGTAGCCACAATTCTTGAGCACCTTCTTCTGAAGAAATGTGATATTGCTGACTCTAGCATTAGATCTTTTCCTCGTAACTGTTTAGTCTGGATAATGATTTGGCTTTCTGATTACATCATATTTGTTTTCACCCTTTTCACTCCCACCGCAAAACCCACAGACCCTCTGCCCAGTACTCTCCAGTACAATATAATCTCCATCTTTCTCCAGGTTTCCTATACATCCCACAAAATTCTCAATTCTTTTCCATGTTCCCAAAGCCCCTCTAGCCTCTCCCCCCCTCCATGCATGACAATGTCACTCCTATCTCATTTGGTATCTTAGCTAAAAAAGAGACAGTACAGGCTGCAATTAATGTAGAGCTACACATATCCAGAAGGGCTAGCTGGCTAGTTTCACATCAGTTGAAGAGGGATTGGTTCCTCCCTGCCTCTTCATAAATGAAGCTATAAATATCTTTGTCTTCYACCCAGTTAATGATTTTCATATCAAAGCTTAGTATCTCTGATGCCTCTCCTGCTCTGTTCAATTCTGCTTAACAAGTCCAAAAACTACTGAAAGACCCTGACAGGCGTTCCAATTGCGTAAGCGTTGTTTCCTTCTGAAAATGAGTTTAAAATGACACTATCGCCACACAAAAGTTTCAGCTGTCTTGTTCTGTCAGCATGTCTTGACTTAGGGAAAAAGCCCTTTGAATTCTTCTGAGATCAAGCATAACTATCCACCTCCCTGGATCAGTGCTCCCTCCTAGTCCTTTGAGGAATCATCTCCAGCTTCTTCTTCTTCTTTTTCCCCCACCATACAATATATAATCACAGTTTTATATAAATAATAGATACATATATACTATCACGAACTATCCACACATACTACCTGACAATCACCTAAACTGTTACACATCCATTTTTAATAATCTTATATTGGAATACCTGCACAAGCAGAATGAAAATTTCTCTCTTCTCTAGAAGCCACTGATAAAGGTAGTTTAGACTAAACACCAGTTACCTTCATGTGATTTGAGTCCAAACCTTGCTTTGGTTCCTATGTTGATTTTTTCCCCGTACTGCCATCAACATTTTTCTACATTAGAAGACAGAGGTACTAGGGTTATGACTTGGCTATGATAGAATAATCATCACATAAACCTTATCCAACACTGGATTTTACACTTTTGATCACGTGTACTGTAACAAGCAAAACTAGTTTCTAAAACTCTCTCTCTGCCATGAACAGCTGGAAATTTAGTACATTATTCTTCTACATTAAATATCAAGGTTTGTAATAACAGCACAGGGAAATAAATAATGCCCCATTATTACTTGCTTTGTTTTGGTATCAATGCTTTGTAAATGAGACACATCAGCTTTACAGGTATTTGAAAGGACCAGTTCCTGAAAAATTAAATTTGGCTATCTGCTGGAGAAAGTTTAGATTAAATTGTGCTTCTGAACAAGTGAATACAGCTTTCACAAAACACCCGTTAAAGGCTTCTTTGTTCTTAGTTCAAAACTCTACTGGAAAGAGTAGGAAGATTTAAGTACCAGAAAAACTGTTTGAAAAAGTAGAGCAAGTATACTATTGAAGCAAGTATAATTTTATGCTAAAATGGTTGGTAGGGAAAGAGTGAATACTTACTTTATAACCTTATTTTTAGTTAAAAATTCTCCTACAATTATAAGGTTAGTTCTTATTTCTTACTCTCAGACCTAGTTGAAAAAAAAAATGCATCACAATGGATGAAGAACAGGACTGATTTGTTTGATTTGTTTTTCTCTAACTATAACAATTAGAAACATAATTCATTCTCAGTGAATCCTCAGTTCTCAGAACACAGATGGGCAACAGGAAGCAGATGCCATCAATAAGCCATTTTTGAATGCAGAAGGTTCTTACTATATCTATTATTTCTTGGGAGTGGGAGTTATCTATTACTCTGTGTTTATAGAGCACTTGGCACCTTCAGTCTGGCCCGTGATCAGGGTTTCAAAATTATATTATAAATAATATTATTTGCAGTAGTGCTAACTGCAAGCTATTTGGATCTATCAGGAAGGTTAACTCCTAGAAATTATACTTATGCTAGTACATAAGCACTAATATATCACTTAACTCTAGCACTGAAATGTTTGAAAGAACAGCATTGAAGTGATAAGCTGAAGCTCAAGAGACAAAATAGAAAATCGTCTTGTTACACTGATATAACTTTTAGAGAAAATTTGCTAGCTGTGCGACATGTGGAGGAAAATGAAATTTCTTCCTCTAAGAAATGGTTCAATTACTCAAGAAAGGAATCTGATTCGCAGGGAAAAAAAAAAAAAAAAAAAAAARAAMCCCCCCCCCCCACAAATCTAGAGGTTGTATATGCAGTATTCTCTAAATTATGCAAATAAGTTATCCAAATTTCAGAAAGTAAAGGAAGCAGAACAATAGTTTTGGAGGCCCAGATTGGACAATGGTGGAAGGGAGATTTCAGTTGTAAACAAACCAACAGGATTTGCTGGAAAGAAAAAAAAAAAAAAGAAAAAAAAGGAAAGCAGACCGTCAGTCACAGTACCACCAAAGCAGGGTTGCTCATGCTTTAATTGCCAGCCAGTTGCAGGCTGGTGATTTTGCTTCAGCTTTCTGACATAGAAAGCATGCATGCTACTTAATACAAGAGTGGAAATGTCACAAATGGAAAAAGCAATTCCCACGGGTATGTCACAAGAAGAAAAAGATACTTTGCTGAAACTAGGATGAGCCATGGCTGCTGCCCAGGCTTGTTTCCTTTCTGCTTACAAGTGTAGCAATACTGCCAGTTTTCACTGTCTCCCATGTTTCAAGTGGGCACAGGGAAAAGATACTACCTGGAACCAATCAACTCCATATTAAGTGTAATTAAATGTTCTTTTGTTTTCCTCACCACCTTAGCAGCACAGCTAATAAGCCATTACTCACTTTCCGGTGTACATGCTACAGGTACTTTGGGCTGGGCCTGATCATACTACAACAATTGCTGACAAGATAGGACCAACACTGTGCTGTAAGCCCACATCAGTACTGCCCTGCAGATCCAATAGACATGGCCCCACTAAAGCCTTCCTCTTCCTCTTACACATCAAGGTACACAACTTCCTCACCAGGTGCCCTGGCACTCACTGCACATCCAGAACAAAAACCTGGGACTGACAAGAAACTGGAGCATTCAAGATACCCTACCACCCATAAATGTACTTACTGCTTAGTAGAGAAGTCCAGCAAGAGTTAAGGTCACTTCAACAAGTGTAGGGAGCCACATGAAGACCTCCTAGGATTAAGATTCAGAAAGGAAAAGCTTTCTCTTCTGATTTTTTGAGCTTAGCTCTTCGATGGCCCAAGGATGAACCAGGCTCCGAGAGACAGGCAGTGGGATGGACAACAGGTTTTCCCACTGGGGAAAAGCATTTGAAATGCAGCCTACATTATATTTAGCTGAATAGGACAGGAAAAGGGGAAGAGCCAAGTGTTTACCTTCCTAAACTTCATTTTAAGGACAGAACATGAGGTATAAACCCCTGTCTGAAGAAGAACATGTGCATGCAAAGCATTGAGTTCTCAACAGCACCGTTATTCAGACACAAGAGAACAATCATCTGACTGCCTAAGTGAAAAAAACACCATAAACCTGGCAAATCAGCTGACAGCATGCAGCAAATTTTCTCAGGGAGGAGGGGAAGCTGTCAGCAGCTGCTCAAGGTAAGTATTTTGGAGCACCAGGAAAAGAGAACTAATGGTGAAGACAGAGTTATGATAAAAGAGAGGGAAGGCAGCTGGCTGGCATTTGCTCCATCTGTAAATTACACTGACTAGGTCATTTCTAAGCTTGCAGTTTTTGCAAGCTACAAGCATCAGATGAGCACACTCACCCAGTATTTAACCATTTCAGCCCTTACCACCTGTGTAATTCCCACATCCTTTTCCCTGGCTTTTTAAATTACCCGCATACATTGTCTCTTAGAGGTGAAACCTGCTACAGCACCTCTGGCTGTTTTAGAGGGCATATATACAGACCTATGTCAACACAGTTGCTACTAGTACTTGTTTTATATCCTTTTGATATAAAGTGTAAATCATGTTCACTCTAAAAACAGATTTTTGATAGCTCATCCTAGACTTTGGGCTACTTAACCCCCTAAATTGCCCACTGCTTAGTTTTGAGGGCAAATAAAAGTAACTGGTCTCTCAACTCTCTGTGGAAGTATATATATCCTTCCACATCCCTCCCTAATCATATATCTGCAGAACTGAAGTTTCTCTCAATATACTGAAACCAAAATAGTCATGTTTCTGCCTGCTATTCAGCTTAGTTTGTTAGCTTTTTGCTTTTCCATGTGCAAAACCTGTTATCTTAAACCTAAGCATGGAAGATGCACTCTAGCCCATGTGTCCTTAAGACTTTTTTAATCTAATTTTATAGCCAACAACACAAAACTATTTTTGCATTTATGCTGACCAAAGGCAGAGCAACCTGTACTACACAGCAGGTTGCTGTGTTCCACTGCTGTGGGAACTTCCAGAAAGAATTAAGAAGCAGAATGGGAAAGATGCAAACAGATGTGGAACTTGCACAGCTCTAGCAATGCAGGATATGAGTAAGAACTTGAGGGTTGAAGGCATTTGTGCTGTGGTGAGGATTATATCAATGCACCCCTCCTTCGCTACCTGAGCACAGCATGCACAGCACCAAGTGATGGTGACAGACTTGACTACAGACACAATGGTTTCTTTTCTCCTCTCTTTCCCTTCTCCTGCCCAGTCCACTTCTGTAGCCTCGATCATGTCAATCACTGCAACGTAGGAGACAAGGTGATCAGAAAGCTTTCTGAACCGTCTTTTAAAAAAGAAGAATCTCTGAAAAGAGAGATTAAAAAACTTCTTAGCATTATTTTCCACAGCTAATGTCTCCTTTATATTATTTCTGTTCCCTTTAAGAGTTTGGAATATTTATTTTGCTTGTTTGTTTTCTTTTGGGGGGGTAGATTGGAGGCTTTTTAGCATCCTAAGTAACTTCAAATTTCCATAAATTAAGAACACACTTGACTTCCGGAAAACATTTGTTTGGCAGCTGTTTTTGTAAGAAAAGCATATTGAAAACACTTTCAAGTCTGATTATATCGAACAACACGGGACCAGCCTAAGTATTCCTGAGCACGCTGGAACATCCAGCAGGGCCAGCACACCAAGTAAGGGTCTAAGATGCAGTTTATACTCAAGTGTGTCAGTAGGCTCACATTAATTAGTGTCTCAGCCAAAGTAATCTAGGAACAAATCCACTTTTTTTTTTTTTTTTTTTTTTTAATTTTGAGGGAGCTTTTTCTTAGCCCAAATCACTGTTTTTCAGAAGCTGTACTGTCACTGGTCCAATAAGGATTGTATGGATGAATGCAGGTAATAGTGAAAGCTGAATGACCCRAAATGAAAGTAAAAATAAGTAAAACTGCTGAACTTACTTCTGATTCCACTAAAATAAAGCCTCTTCAGAGTTCTTCACTGTTTCCAATAACTTTGAGGGGCAACACATGATAATTAAGTATTCTGTCATCACAAATTGTTTCAGAACTGCTTTAGAGATGGAATAGCCAGATAATCTCAATGGGATATTAGTTTTCATCTAATTTAGATGAGTCACAAGATTCACTGAGTCACTACATCCATTAATATCATAACAATTTTTCAAATTTAAAAAATCATAATTGTTGACTGTACCATGCGGGGGAGTTGTGTATGATACTGGCACACGATCAACGTGAACAAGAATAAAGCCTGTTCCAAAAGTGAACAGTGACTCAGCATGGCCCTAAAATTCACCTACTCTCACTGAAACAGCTGAAGAACATATTTTCCAGCAGCACAGAGAACCTACCTACTAAACAAAAACCAGTCAATTTGCAAGATTGTAAATTGCTACCTCAAAGTTACAGAATCTGGCATTGTTTCAAAGACTCAGCCTAAATTTCAACAGAAGTATAATGCTAAATTGCCATTGAGAACTTGGGAACTCTAGCAATTTATAAGATCAAACAAACAGTTCAAATATTTAGCTGTGTGATACTTTTCAGAACTAAAATACAGTAACAAAGAGAAAGGCATGTAACATCTTACTACTTTGACCTTCATTAAAATTGGATTCTTAAAGATATAAATTTGACAATAATCAGCATCAGATGTCTCATTATAAGGCTTTAAAGATCTGTGCAAACATCCACCATTTACTCACAAATCACTACAGATTAGCTTTCAGCAGATTAGATAGGAAGTCTTCATGGCACATTGTAATTCATGTCACATTATAATGAGGAAGCTAGGAGAATTTTGCAATAGAAGAGAGAAAACTGGTTTTGGTTTTCTGACATAAACCCTTACCATACAGTATCATGATGTTCCATTTGTCTGGTAAAGACTTGTGGTAAGGACTATGGGGAAATACAAACATAAGAAGTAACATCTGTAAAACCCAGATTTAAAATCTCAGCACCACCAACACACAACTCACTAAGCTCTCATGCTCAGTGGGAGAGAATATGCTGAACTTTCAATGAAAACAGGAAAAAAAACAACTTCTATTTGCTTTATCATCAGTGTATCTTTTTTTTCTATATTTTACTTGTCCTTCAATTGCAAAGATCTGACGTTACAATCTTATCCAGGTCTCCTGTGTACAAATTTCTCTCATACACGTATCTAAAGCTATACTACAATGCCCTGTTACAGAAAGTGCTTCAAGGTACCTGCAATATGCAAATCATTTCAGTCCCTCATGGTTTACAGCCTAATTAAAAAGGGAAATCAGAATCATACAAYAACGAGCCTTTAGGCTGAGATTCCAGGTGTAATTGGCAAGAGGTTCAGCCAATATAATGGGGGAAAATTCTGTATTTGAGGAAACGCATTCTTGATGACTGTCTGAAGTCACGCCAAAGTTTAGGACATTAGCGAGAGAGCAGTAGGCAGAATTGTCATGAAGCACATTCTCTCCTTCCAACATCATTTTGATCATCCCCACTGCTATTATGCTATACTGTAAATGCTGATCGGAACTATCTCACTTGACTTGATAAAACTAATCATAGTTTTGCCCGCAGCTGCCTAAGACACTTTCTCCAGTAGTAAAACATTTGTTATATCAACTCCTAAGCATTACACAAAAAAAGAGAAATAATCCCCATAGGTTCAGTTGCATCTCTGCTTGTGGGATTTGCTCACAGACTTCCTACAGAGACACTATCCAAATACTGGCTAGCCTTAACCTTGCTTACTTAGCCAACAGTACATAACATAGATTATTATATTTTATAGTTACAATATATAGTTATAGTATACAGTATAACCCACTGAAACCACAGAACATCCTCATCAGACGTCAGTATTTGCCAAGCTGCAATCACAGGGAGTTCTAGAACTAAGAGTGCAACTTTGGGATACCTCAAAAATGGCGTAACAGCTCAAAGAAATCACAGATTGTATTTTGTTTTCTGAATTTGGCAGGGAAAAGAATATTAACATTTCTTTGTAGCACACCCTAAAATACTTAAAATTATAATAATCACTAAGATTGAGAATTCTTCCTTTCAATTGAATAAATGCATCACAAAAATTCCAGTTTTAAGCTTCAGGTTTTGCTCTCAGGATGCAATTGTGTCATGTTCTCATGAAAAAGAAGTGCTGCACTTTTAAAGTCTGGAACATGATGTGCAGAGAGCAAAGGGAGAGGTTAAGTATAATGAGATTTCAGCATTTCATACTATTTATGAAGATGCTTATCAAAATTATTTTGTATTATCAAAAAGACACAGGGTGTACAAATTACTGCTCCTTTTATAATTTCACATTATTGACAATATTAAGAGCTATTTTTTCTCTGGGACAAACAGCCTCTCTAAGGTCACACAACCCTCTAGACGTAACACGACAAATGCATTCTTGGGTGATGATGTGTAAGTGGCTGTTAGGCACTCTCTCTCAAATTTGCACTTTCCCTGTTCCCATCGTATTCCTGAGCAGTTTATTAGTAACAGAGGACAGAAGGTTATAAGCATTAAAATGGTATGTAGTGGAGAAGCCATCCTAAGAAATCTGTATGGATTTCTGCTAAATAAGACACACAAAATCTGCTTATCTCTCCACATTCATTTTGCAGTGTGACTTTTGTGAGACTGCCTGACAAATGTTTTATATATAACTATTCTTCTAGAAACATGTAGCCTGGTTTGTTCTGTGGTTTCGGGTCTTCAAAGGTTTGATTCTACTCTGAAGTCTGCTCCATTTTGTAAAAACTGTTTATATTCCTTGCCAGTGTTTTGCACACTAATAACAAGTTAAATGATGTGGTTGTAAAGGACAGATGCAGGAACTGCTCCCTTTTATTAAGAGGTGCTTACTGTTCTGCTGTCACATCATAATTTAGCACGAAAATAATTCAAGCTTCTCACATATGTAACTCAATAATTAATTTCACTCTGCTTTTTTAAACTGCTTTCTTTACTGTTCTGTTTCTAAAAGATTGAGAACTATTAAAAGCATCGCCTTACTCTGGAGAAAAAGCAAATTGTTCACTTCTGAAACAATATGACAATATTTTAATGAGGGAATCCCTACCTCTGAAACTGAAATAAACTACAAGCTACGCAAAAAGAATCCTACCTGTTTCTAAAATGAATGGAGGAATGAATATAATGAAACAGAACATAAGTTTAAAGCAGTGACCACATTTATTTCCTATTAAAATAATACATCAAGATTTAAAATATAAATATCAAAATTATTGCACTGTCAACTAACTAGCTTTGGAGCATTTTTTTAACATCGGTGTGCAATAATACGCTCTGGCAGATTAAACTCCACAAAATCCATGACGTGTACCTGTTCTGGTTACATCATAAATCATCCTACAACAATAAGATAATTTTTCCTGTAAAATATTGTTTTCTGTGCACGTATAGAACATCATACAGTAATACAATATATGCTTTATGAAAGCTGAAAAGAAGGAAAGAAGAGAGAATATCTCTTAATGCTTCCCTTATACCTTTGACTCAAACAAATTTAAGCAACAGGTATTTACTGTCCCATTTGCAGTCATGCAACATATGCAGATGCAAGTATACATATAGACACACATACATTAACAGGTTTTGTTATAAATAGCTATGGCTTTCATAGGTAGCTTCAAATACACAATCTTATGTATGTCTCTGAAAAATTAACATCCTAGTTTAGTTTATCAAAAAAATGAGTTCATCCACAGGCAAATATCCTTAATGAGAATGTGACTCTGTGAATGTCCCAAAGAGTCTGTCCCAGTGGGTGAAGTAAGGAGCATAGTTTGATTTGAATTTCAGATGATGGAGATCATGATGTGGAGCTCCTCCATACAAACCAAAAGGCACAAGTCGGTGAGTTGACCATGGAAGGTCATATCCTGAATGGTCCTCCACTGACAACCAAATGTTTACAAGGAAGAAAATCATTTCTGTCAAAGGATGACATCTGAGGAGCACTGGATTGATGGCAGCAAAAAATCCCAGTGAAAGCAATTCCCATACACTGGAGTACTGTGTAGTAAGAGCAAATGTTGATACATGCTTGTGATGCACCTTGTGAAAGGTCTTATAGAGCCAAGGCACCCTGTGATGAAGCAAATGCCAAAGGAAATACTCAAAATCAAACAGAAGCAGGCAAACTACTACTTCCAGCAGGACCTCAGGCAGCTCTGGAGCCATCACAGGCAGGTTCACCGGTCTCCAGTACCAGTGGAAAAATGTCACTGGAAAAATGAAAACAACATGATGATAGACACTTTGAATAACACAAGGCACCATCATTCCGAGAGTTGGATAGCTCTGTGGCTGGATTTTGTATTTTCTCAAGTTTGGTAGTCTGGTGCTTAAAAAGTCCAGTGCAACGTAAGGAAGACAGAAAGCCATGTATGCTATAAAAGAAAACAGCACTGGAAAATAAGGTGACTTAATCAACGGCTCCTTTGCTGTAACAAAGTCCCAAAGRAACTGAAGGCACAACCTGTCCTGCTGTCCATCCATTCGGTAGCTGAGCAGGACTCTGCTGGGCACGCTGCAGTTCATGCTGCTTGAAGTCTCGTTGATGCTGCTTGCAGTCTGAGACCTCTGCAAGTCCTGCAAGCCTTTATCTAGCTTGCTCAAACGCAAACTCCGCCCAGTTAGAAATCCTCATTACTGAGCTTCGAATACGTAGCTTTAAAGAGGAAGTTCCCTTTCCTGTTATACAGAAGCAGTATAATGGATTACAATCTCACAGAAGAATTATCTCACTGGTGGAGTGCAAGAATTGCAGCCAGCTCAGGTAATCACCTGAACTCTAGAGAAGACTTGGGTGATAGGAAATGTAASTAGAAATGCAGAAAACTCTAACACTGGAATTCAGAGAAAGAAGATAGGTACATTTTCCATTCCACTTATTGTATACACTTGAAAAACTGACACCTTTCATTGATTTTAAATTGTATCATCCTCTGTTACCTTTTTGCTTTAATACAACTTAGCACTGATTTTTCCTATGATCCCTACCAAAGATGTATGTGTAACTCAACTCCAGATCTGGCGTTTGGATATTCAGTAGGTAATGCATATGTGTAARCACACATTTTCCTAACAGTTCCTCAGGTATACAACAGGTTAAGCTGAAATCTTAATGACATCTACACTATGCTTCCAATCTGAATGTGGTGACTACCATTTATTCACTTCTGTGCTCATTTTCTCCTTTATTTTCCTGCATCTATTTGGCATGGCAAAACCAACCTGACTTTGGCTAGATACAAAACTGAGCCAACAATTATGGAAAAATAAAATATCCTCCAGTGCTGGGAGAGATACGAGGTCAAATTTCATTTCCTTTMCAAACAGATACTTAATGACAAGTACTATTGCATTATTATTCTATTCAGTCCACAACTTAACAGCTCTTTGAGTGACAGGATAAGGGAATCATCCTTTCTCCCACTCATGCAATTAGAGGGTCCATTGGTTAGAATTTTGTTCTTTAAAGGATCATCCTTTGACCAATAGCAAGTGCAGAGCAGACAGAGGCTAGCAGGCTCAAGTTTCAGGATTTAAAATTTGCTGAAAGTATTTTAGGGGTAAAAGATGGAAGTTTGGGTTTAAATACTGTGAGATTGCTTCTTTTGTGCTTTTTGAAGAAGACAGACAAAGCTTACAAGACTTGGGGAAACAGAGTTTGCCATCAACTTCCTATGAACTCACTTCTTTTGTAGGTATAGCATTTAAAATTGGAAATGAGCTCAGCTTCCTGGATGACTTTATTAGCTTGTTCAGATAATTTTAGTTCTTTGCTATTCAGAAAAAAAATCTGATGGAGGAAATGGGAGTCAGAATTTCATTGCTGCTTAATAATTAAGAATGATGAATTAGCAGTGACCTTTTCTGATCTATGCACAGACTTCTCCTAATCCTGAAGCCTGTTTTCAGTCTCAACTATTTTCTTCTCAAGAGATTCTGCTCTTAAAAATATAGATTGTGTTCCCACCTTAGATTCTCAGGGGTTTACTGAAAAGTAACATTAATATGATGAGTACTATTACTCAGACAATCAGAAGTTATTTTTTAGAGATAATTATGATATGGTTTTCAGAGGCTCTACCTGTTGCATCTGTGTTTTAGAAACAGACTCACATTTTCTGCTGATGTGAGACTGTTCTGCCCTAAAGACACTCCTCCAACGAATACCTAATAGTTMTGTGAATTCTCAAGAAGTTTCGGCATCAATGCTGCCTACAAACTAGAATATAAAGAATGCGCATTTTGCCTGCAGTTTATGTCGTAGAAAAATATTCTGAAGYCCATTAACGAAAAATCAGAGAATTTTGCAGCCTTATTGCAACTATATCCTGAAACACTAAGTTCAAGCAAGTGAAGCACCGCAAACAGAGCCCACCTCAGTGACTGTCTGCAGCTCCAATCCAGACTCTGCACACAAGCAGAGCAGGCAGAGGGAGCCATCGTCACGATGCACCCCATCTGCTGGCGCTCAGGAGGATGAACTCTGCTGGCAAGTCTTCCCCTCCTGGGTCTTGACTCAGGCTCAGCAATGAGTATGCTCAAAAAACTAAATCCTCATGCATCAGAGATGGCAAACCCTCTTTAGGTCTCCATTCTCCAGTAACTGATTTCAAGCTATTTGGCTTAGCCACTAAAAAGCACAAATCTCACATATTCATACTGCTTCTCTAACTTGAGTTTCTTTGTCAGTACAAGATACAATGCAAAGAAAAGACAACATACACACAAATCCTATCTGTATTTAATTCAGCAATATAACTCCAGCTTTTTTCGCTTAACTTACGGTGCTGCCAAACTTCCCCATGTGTTACAAGATTCTAAACGTGTCTCTAAAAATCAAGACTCTTGCTACAGCGTTTAGGTTGAAGGGCACATAGTTTGGAATGAGGCCCCGCAAAGGGTCTTAAATAGATTCCACATGAGCACAAGATGCAAGCACCGACCACAAGCTACACTGTTAGGTACAAGCTGTAAGGTGAATAGCAGAATGTTAACAAGTGGGTAGGAAAATGAGTAAAAATTAGCATGARGGGGAACCAGGATCAATATGCTGAAAATAGTATCATAACAGCAGAGACAAAATCTCTCTCTCCTCCTCYCTCTCTCTCTAAGGTAGGATTACTGTCCTAACAGGGACAGAGCAGAAGACAGGTCTTAGCACATGCTGAACCTTCTACCAAAAAAAGCGTGCTGGAGAACAGGGTTGATAATTTAGGTAGGACAGTAACAGTAAAGCAGGAAAGCTACTAGAGCAAAGGAAGAGAGAGGTAGTCTCTTACCTAATTTTAAAGCAAACTGTTAACTCTGCTGGAAAAAAGCARTCTGAGGTCTTTAAATACTAACTCACCTTACTCCAAGACACGACRCGCAAGGAGGCTATTCAGCAATAGTTCATGGCAGCTCTGCGAGGGTGAGGGTTTAAAAAAACTMTTTATGCTCTGTGCGTTTCCCGGCTGTGGCCTTTCAGTGTGCAATAGCACCACCCAATGCAGAAATACATTGYCAACAGCCCTGCTCAGGACAATCACTCTTCAAAACAGCTTTCCTGAGATCTCATTTTAAGAACTCCTTTCAAAGTAAATGTTTCTTTTCTGCTAATATTACAGTTATTAGGAAATGCTTGCATCTTGTCAAAATTTCATGGGATAGCAAAATAAACAGTACTTTGCAGTGGGACAGCTTTCAAAAGTTGGTAGGCACAGGCCTGTGTCACAGGCCTCACAGATAAACAGGCTGGAAGGGGAAGAGGGAGCTTTGCCTATTTACATCTTTGCAATCTCAACTCTCCTTATGTTTAGGTATACTGAGATTCAAGTCTTAGATCTGAATCTAGAGAAGGGCATGAGCCTTTATTTCTCATATCCTAGCCAAGCAGCTTTAACCTAGTGCCCTTAATTATGCTGGGTACTTGAGGATAAAGAACACAGACTCCTCTTCAGTTTTTGATGGAAAACTTTAGCCTAATCTCAAAATGCTCTTCTTATCAGACCTAATATGTTTTCTTAATAAAATTATTTTCATATCAACACTCTACCTCCCCAATATAATTTCACTGAAAACCTTTCCAGACARCAGGGAAAGAAAGCTTAAAGGTTTTCAAATGAATTCTTAGCAGCTGGGGATGGAAAGCTGCCAGCAAAGCAAATCGTTAATTTTCAAGTTGTATTTTAACACCAGGATCAGTTTTTAAAATAGTATCAAGGTAGGATCTTAAAATTTGTTCATTGTCCTTTATAATTCACTAGTGTGATACTGATTTGAAACCTCTACTACTACACACATTCATAATTTCAGGAGGCATCAGAATGGGTACTTTTCAGCTCAGTTTTCTCAGAAAATAAGACTTAGGCAATCATGCTACAGGTATGGCTCCCGTTCACGCAATCTTCTTATTCTTTTATTTCATTGATGTTTTCAATCTGACTGCAGGGTCGCAATCTCAGAAATATTATGTTCAAGACAGTTATCTGAAAATAAGCTGCTAGAGAAGAGAAGCCGTATGAGCTATGAGCAATGCTGCAGCTTGAGTTTGCATCACATAAGACATGAAAGAAGGGGAGAAGATATGAATCCTTCAGTTACAGGAGGATCTTTCATTTGGACCATGTTTTACTATATACCAGAAATCTGTCCCTCCATCAAGGAGGAGGAATGCCATTTATAGTTTCTCCTGTGATTAACATAGTAATGTTTCTTTTTTTGTATGGTACATTCACAATAATCCAAAGAGTGACTTACAGCAAATTCGTCTATCTGTTTCCAAGCGGACAGAACAATTTCTCCCACATGGCCCCATGGAGTAGATGCTGTTTTACCATTTCATATGCTGAGGCACTTCCATGTTGTCTGAGTTGATRTGTAACTCTCTGCTAGTGTACTAGTAGATACAGAATTACTAAATACTGTGAAAGTGGTATGCACTGGGCAAGTACATCATTCAGTACAGTATACGCCACTAACGTATTCTCATCTAACCACTCTCTGGGCCTGTATGTGGTAGGCCTTCTGCATGAGAAGAACAGTCTGAATTTTTTTTGCAGATGATTTTATAAAAAAGAAACTGTTCAGGTTCCAATCTCAACATGGACATAAACACATGTCCATTTGCACGCATAGACCCTTGTATGTCCATCTGTGTTGTAGACCTGTGAGCGTCCAGGACTGTGCAAACACTTCAGATGCAGCCAAGTCTGTGAGCCTAATAACCCATCAGCTGTACAAGAACTTCTTTATCTTGCTTTCTAGCATAGCTTGATCACATCACAGTGACTCTAGGTCAGAAAAATGATGAGCCTGTCAGAAAAAGAAGTCCCATACCCTCTCTTTCTGTTATGCTAATAGGTCTTGATGTTATCCCAAGTTGATGCGTCAGCCAATCCTCAACATCACTATAACACAAAGGTGGTGCTACAGCAGGCACTGAATAATTAAGAACTGCTTTGAAAAGTGTATCATTCATCACTATTCACTTGTATTTAGAACACACTTCTCGCTCTTTCCCTCCAGGTTCACATGTCTCATTTCACACATTTCCACCCACTGATGCCTCTGCAACTTTGTCACACGTTGCTTGCAACTCCAGCAGGCTAGGAACAGCAGAGTAGTTCATAAATCCCATATCCATCTCTGTTCTGGCAAAGCAGAGAAGCTCCGTAATGGCTTTCATGAAAATTCTTCCTGTTCTGACACTATTTCCAGTCATGCAAGGGRGGGTGAGGGTCATCAGCTGATAAAGCTGACAACAAATATGATTTTATACATCTTACTATCTTGACTACATATATCCTAGTGTATTCACAATGTATGGAAAGGTACAGACTGTATTTATTATCAAAGATGACAAAGGTGAAAAGCTGAGTTACTGAAGTACCTGTCTGATCACGTCAAGTATGCCAACACAAAGATTAGTTCCCTGCCCTACAATGTGGTTAAATGCTATTTATGAGATTACTGGAGAGTCAGTTAAGCAATCCAATTACATAAGGTTTAAGAATGTGATACAAGAAGCTTTCCACCATCCAAGTGATTTGAAAGGAACTCTTTACCTGGAGGCTTAGAAAACACCTCAGTCCTGTAAGCAGTTATTCAAAATTAATACCTTACTTTGTCTCAGAGAAGTCTCAGAAAGTCACCTGAAACAACAGGAATGGCCTTTTATGTTTAGGTAAAGATTCTTTCACAATAGAAGTAAAATTGAACTTTACTTGGCTACTTTATTTGGTATTGTACTTGTATAGATGAACAGCTGTGAAAAACAGATTCAATTCTCCGCATTCTCTGTCCTCAAAATTCACATGCATTCATGAAAAAACATGAAGTGAAACAGAACACACCACTCCAAGCAGGACTTCCAGATTTATTGAAAATATCTCAAGCGTAATAAACATTACGCACGTAGCTCTTGCTATATCACATACTGTTACAACTGCTGTTTTAGCCACTTTGGATTCCTACAGAGACTTCTTTTCAGCACAGCAATATGAAGCAAGTACGGCTGCTACAAATAAAAAGCGAACTTAAAGGTCCTACTAGGAATCACAACTTAAATGAAACCTGAGGACTCCCTGAGTGTGGATTAGAAGCAAAAAAAAACCAAACAAACAAAAAAAAAACCACAAACTTAATTTATGGCTTATGCACTTTTTTGCAATTTGTTTACCAAAAAAAAAAAAAAAATCTGTCTCAGTCAAAAATGCACTATTTGCCATGCCACGCAGAAAAGACTGTTCTTCCTGTTAGGATTATGGACAGAGATCTGGGTTGAACTCCAGCTATGGCACAGAAATTATGATTTGGACTAAGACAACTCACTCAGGAGATTCCTCATACCTTCTACACTTGGCTCTTTTGAATTGCATGCAAGTTACAAGCCTAAGCGCTCCACAAGGTCACTGGAAAGAGCAAGGCACCTATGCCAGAGACAGTGAGAGCTTCCAAAGTCAGAATCCTGAAGCAGAGATGAATCCTTTCCTCCCTTTAAGTGGGGGGCTTAGCCATATTCCATTTAAGGTGGAAACTGAGACAAATGGAAAATGAGACTAATACTGTCAGGTTTTACCACTGTGTTCTGAGGTTTCTGAATACAAACGGTGACAAGCACCACATAAGCAGCTAAAAGGTAAACAGATCTTCAAAACAGCAGCTGATTAAGGGGGAAGTCCGTACAAAC
This sequence comes from Rhea americana, assembly GCF_003343005.1. NCBI lineage: Eukaryota > Metazoa > Chordata > Aves > Rheiformes > Rheidae > Rhea > Rhea americana. Next base: position 2,744,911 of record NW_028187122.1, read on the forward strand.
GAAGCCACCTGAGTCACAAAATAACTGCTTTGGACCCTCCCTGGCCAGCAGGATACTGGGGGGAATCTTGTTTTCTAGTGATCRTTTTACCAGTGCAAACAAAACACCAGTATGTTACATTATTCTCCTTGAAACTCATAATCTATTGACAGAGCTAACAAAAAGTGGTATTTCTCTCAACTATTTGGCTTGTTCCAGGAATATGCAAGGGCAAACAACAATCCTTATCCATAGCTGGTATGTGAAACATAAACGGCTTCAGGGACGCCATCAAAAGCAAGAAAAATACAGTAATTAATCAGTCCCAAAATAGATTTCAATTAGCAGTGGTGACATTGTCTGGCTTCACGACAGTTCTTCTGGGATACATTCAAAAAGAAAGTAATTTGATGTAGCTAGCTTGTAAAAGATGGCTAAAATAATAACAGAAAAAAGTTGCTAAGTGCTTTTTAAAGTACCAGCACCAAATGGGATCACTGCAGTACAAGGAAAAACTCTAACAGGTACTTGGAAATGACAATATACTGAGAAATGACAGTGCTTTATGCATAGCAAAATACTAATTGTTTGAATTTTCAAGCACCTGAGGTGCTGAGTGGACTAACCTGTCTTTTAGACATGTCACTCAATCTATATGCATATGAAATACTCCTTTTGTGCAAAGTTAAACTGGTGTTTTCTAAGCATTATGCCACTGTGTGCAAAATCAGCAGGAAACAATGAGGACTTCTGCAGGAGAGAGCAGTAATACTGAGAAAACTAAACCAAATATGAATGCGATTCAGTAGTCATTGCTGGCATTTTAAAAATGCATCATAAATAAACAATGTAGCATCACTGCCAAAAAAGCACAAGCTACAGAAAGATGAATTTCTGATGAACTAACCCTTGTGAAAAACCAGCAGGTTTAGAGATATTTCCTCATCAAGTTCATTATTTCATTATACATGCGGTAAGGTGCATCAAGACCCCAGATGAAATCCAAATGTTCCCATTCTGGAATGTTTTTGTGGTAAACCAAGTYTGTGATCTGAGTAAGCAGCATGGCAACATCCTTTGGGTCTGCCAGCCAGTCCTGTCCACCAGTCCACACAGCAGTTGGCACAGTCATCTCTTTTATTTTGTAGAAAGGGGGGGTCGACTGGGGGGGGAGGAATGGAAAAAAAATATGCAAATATTAGAAAGAACAAGTCTTCATAGTAGTATTAAACTGTAAGCTAATATACTAGCAACCATGAGAGGAATGTGTCAGATTATCATTTTCTTTCTTTTGCTCTTGGGCAGACAGAGATGGAGCTAGAGTACTGAATTTCAAAAGAAGATGCAGCTCCTCGAGTTCTATAGCATTGTWGCATGCCTAACAGGAAATACATGGTTTGGGGAAGTTACAAGATAGCTGGGTAAGGCTAGTGTGTAGTGGGAAGTCTGTATCTCATTAAAATATTTCAAAGCCCTAATCAAATATTAAAAGTGATTATTACTCTGAGAGTAAGATAGTGCAATCTTTCCCCGTCACTAAGCTGACAAGGGACAAAATATTTTGAATATTGTGCACAGCAATTTAGAAACAAACATGGGTGGAGATTAAACAGGCTGAAGATAAGCACGATACATGAACTGACAGTCAGTTCCTTCTTGTGAGAAGTGCAGTGGGATCTAAAGATCTAAGCACACAGAACACTAATTACGTTTTATCAAAAGGATCACCCCTAAGAAACACTGTGTAGGCATAACTGCGTGTCCAAGTATGGACTACCTACTGACTTAGGTATCATCTCACAACTCTCTATCCCTGTCTTTTTTCCATAGAACACACTAGCTCCTCAGTCTGGATACTGGACCACACAGGTGGTTCTTTAGCTTACAGCATAATCACATCACAGTCTAATGCAGCAACAAGAGAACTGCCCACATCACTTTTTTGAGCCTCTCTGGAACTGTAACACATCTGTAAAAGATCTCTACCTGGTTGTAGTGAGCCATATTTGCAGCCTTGCTTCCCCAGTCATAAGCTTTGAGTTCCCCAGATCTTACAGCCTAGAAATGAACAAATACTCACACATACAAAGAACAATCACAACACTCCTATCAAACATTTTCAAYAGAGAAAGTAGGATCAGTATTTACCTACACGGTGAAACAAAGGCAACTGACACAGGAAACTGTGAGACACTAGTATTAACTAGGACAAGTGTCATTGCCTTGCTCAGTGTCACAGGCAGGGGAAATATTAATASTCAGTAGGACTGCGCTTTGTCCCTAAAGATTCCAAACACTTTCATAGCAAAATAGGAAAGATTAACRAAAACAGTTTAACATATCCAAGGCCAGGATGTGGCAACTCCATGCTTACTTCAGAAATATTTATGTAGCTGCCTAAATACATATATAAACATAGCAATGAAGCTTTCTTATAAAGTCTACTCTGTAGACATTTGCCACCAAAAATAAAGATTTTTTTTAAGAAACAGCAGTCTATGTAACATGGATCTGAAAAAATAAAATAAAATAAAATAAAATAAGGTCTTCACAAATTTCCTTATAGACAACACTTAAGCAGCTATGTACCACAAAACACTTCAGGCCCATATTCCTTCTGAATGGACTATCAAGCCCAGCTACAAGATCACAAGTAGTATTGACCACTGCTTCCATGACAAATGTCTTCTCTCATTTGTTTGTGTATAGCTGTGCCTGCCGAACAAGCATCAGGTACAAATGCATCACAGGCACGAAACTGTACAATGATGATTGTAATAAATACACTAATAAAATATATAATGAAATCAAACAGAATGATACAGAACAGAAAACCCGCTGCTTTTCACTGGATAAAATACGTCTTGTAATTAAAACAAGGTTTGTTGAAGGGGGAACAAACACTCGTCACAGCATCTCTCCGAGTTACTTTTCCTGCTTGTACTGTTTGTTGGCCTGAAATACTTAAAATTAGCATGGCTTTGAAAGAAACATACCACAGTGGGGATGGAGGGGAGGGACGTGAGAAGGTGCTGGCATCAGTGTCATTATCATAAAAGTAGCTGCAGTGAACAGCTGCTGTTCTGACAAATTCATCCRGGCTATATTATATGTATATATTCTGATACTTTATTCTCATTCCACTTCTATTAGAAGACACCAGCATTCTATAAACAAGCTAAAGCCATGAACATTTGTGATTCTGAAAATTCTACCTGGCTCCAGTGGATCATGTTTTGTACAGATGTGCCTGCAGGACAGTGCGTTGAATACACATCCACTCGGCTCTGCAACAAGATAATTATCATAGTTTATTCCTCACAGTGCAACAGTTAGACCCACTATTGCTTTTTGAACAACTAACAGAAAATTTTCCATTCCTCTTAAAACTGTTCTAAAAAAAAGTTAACTGAAGCTATATATTGAAGAGGTAAGATGTTCAGATGCTTTGAGGATTACTTACCATTAACTGCAGAACATTTGGCCAACTTTATTTAAACTAGAATATGGGGTTATTTTTTGAGGCAAATCTTTAAAGCACAAGTATAACCACAAACTCATTCTATGAGATGTGAACGTAAGCCTTCCCTAGGGTACTGTGAGTCCARAGACAAAAGTACTGCTAATATGAATTTAACTCTCCGTAGTAAGAGTTACTAGAAGTAGAAATGGAACCCATTTAATTCTTTTCCCCAGATGAGCAGAATGCAAAAATGTAAAGCACAGAAAATGAAAACTAAAACCACATGGAGAAATAAAGTATATACATGTGTGCACATACATATATATATGCACACACAAAAACAAAAAATAATTTAACACAAATTTTTTTACAGCTGAACTTTGAACATGATAAGAATATCCTTTAAGCACTATATACTTAAAACCACTTTTCAAAAGTGCTAATATTGTAAGAATTGGGAGTATATTAACTAATATTTAGATGCAYCTCCTCAGAAACCTAGACTTTTTCTACATCTACACTAGTAGCTGCCAGTCTAAGGTGATTCAAAATTTCATAGGCCAGTACATAACATCCACGGGAAATAMAATTTAAATTCTAGCAGACAAAAAAAATTATTATCCACCACTGAAACCATGAAAACWGTATGCACTGGGCAAGAAATAAGGCAATAACCCATGCCTTCACCTTGTTGTAAAATACACAAAATGTGGTCTTTGGCAGACAGAATAATGAAGAAAATAATGCTGATTCCATCTTACTCCACTAAAATAAAGCCTCCTAAGAGTTCATCCATCTGTGGGGTATACTAACAGTAACTTCCACTAATTTCCGGGAGGTAAGAAACACTTCAAGAAGCATTATAAAAAAAGGTGTTCTCATGTCAATTGCTATTAATGAGCTTTTAGAAAACAAAAATCCTACAAACTACCCCTCTGGAACTAGGACCACAGTTGAAGGTATCAGCAGAGACTGGCCTCAAAAAATAACCGCACATATCCACCAAAAAAAAATTTAGAAGTATCAATAGTTCTCTTAATAGTAGTGGAAATCAGTATCTTTATTCCTCTCTTCTTTGCAAAAGGACTGACAAACTTGCTCAATCATCCACGAAATTAATGCACTTTTCTTACCTGTTTCACCAACAGTTCTAAAAGAATTTATTTTAATTTTCTAGTAGCTTTTCAAAAGGTTAATTCTATCCATTTCAATCGGACAACTTTGAAGTCAAATTCCCATCAACACTAAGAAAGATATACATCCCAACTCTGTACAGTGAAGAATCTTTTTTTTTAAATGCATGTAAAGAGCAAGCAGTTCAGTGATAGACAGTCAATAGTGTGTCAGAGTTCACAGTAAGTTAACTGTTCAAAGTCATCAAAACATACCATATTCAAGTTTCTCTCATTAAAACCACACAGAAGAAAGAATATGTTGCCACAAAGGTCATCAAGAAGTCTGTGGGTGCAAACATGGGTAGCGAGCCACTTCAGCAAGGAATTCTGAGGAAGGAATTGTTTCTTTCCAAGCATATCCTACAAAACAACAAACACAAGGAACAAACATGTAATTGTGTAAGATGATTTTGTGTTAGTTTTTATACAGTATTCTTGAGGTAACTATTCCCATTTGCACTGATGAAAGGTAAGTTGTATGAAAATGATCTATTCTCTTATCGATCTTGTTTACAGTCCAATGGAAATGTCAAAATAAGTACTTCTTCTACAAGTGATGCAATTACCCCCACAAAAATTATATAAAAACAGAGACATTCAATAATTTCAAACCTAACCTCAAATTCCAACTGATTTTAAACTCAGTCTTTCACAGGACTACTGCACAGACTCTTGTCATTAGAATTAAGGCTAAAATATTTCAAGCTGCATGTGCTAGTAAGTGGCCTTTGTACTTGCAACTTCCTCTCTTCTAACCAAGTAAGAAATCAAGTTGCATGAGCTGCAGTGGCTACTTCCTCTTGCTGTTTCTAAAATCTCCAAGGATTTCAAAATGGCCCACTGAGCCCTTAAGCAACAGCCCTTTAAGGATATGCCTGACCAACGGGTTCATGGCTGTCATGTACTCCTACACTCAGTTTTTTTTGTAAGTCATCATGACAATCAAGTTCCCTAGAACAACAAGAACATCTGTACTGCTGTAAAACAGAACGCCTTACATAAGGGCACCAACCAACAACTATCCTGTTTAGACAAATTCACTACATGAGGAACAGCAGATGACAATTGTTAGCATTACTTTTATGCTAATTGCCTCTGGAGAAGGAAACTAGTAATGCACACGCGCACACACACACAYGCATTACATTTGTACAAGGTACAAATCTGAAAAGGGTTCATCTCATAGAATGAATAGCTCTGTGTGGGAATCTCCATGGGTGGTGCAAAGGAACAGGATGGTTAGAAACGACACACATTAGCTGTTCACAATGTCTGACTCTGGGCACCTACCGCAGCTTGCCAGTCTGCCTACGTTCTCTTTCTTCTTAGTAGAAAATGGTAAGCTCTTCTAGAGGATGATTCACAGCACCTAAATAAAGCTGCTGCTCTTAATCATCCTCTGAAGAATACTCTTCCAAAACTAAATGGTTAATTGAGAAACAACTATGTTAAAGTTCATGGAAATTCAGACACATTCTATATAAAGTTATCATATGACTCTCCTAAAACAGACCAGCTATTTAATTAATCCTGGGATTTTTGTAGCTACATTCTAGACATATGTAAGTCTTACTTAGGTAAGTCAGTAAAGATAATTTTGTTCTGCTATACTGTACTTGCAAATACTATTTTAAACATACAAATTGTCATGTTAGGCAGTAGTAAAGCCGGAGGAGCCACTGCTGACTTCCATAGTGTTATTACAGAAAAAATTGTCCTAGTACTCTTGTGGAATATGTTAATCTCTAATCCACAACTATTAACGTTCTTTACTGTCCTGCTTTCAACCAGAAAGAGACATTCTTCATTTGGCTTAGAACATTTATACTGAAATACAAACCTTGAGCAGCAGGTCAGGAAACACTCCCAATTTTACCAGAGGACTAGTGGCAAACTTGATCGTAGCTACTGGTGCCAAGGCAAAGAACATTTTGATTTTCTTAGCTAGGTTTGGTAGAGTTGAAAAAGCAATGAAAGCTGTAAATAATACAAAAATTATTAGCAAGTCTCACTGATACAAGTTAGATCAGAATTTCAGCCRGCTGTGAATCTGTAAAATCTAAAATCTCAAGTGTGCAAAGATATTTTTAGATTATTACCACTCTAGAAATAGTACTGTACTGTTTTAGTTTGATTGTTGTCTTTAGCATCAGTTTAGGTATTTTAAATTAATCTAGCTACTAGAGAACACAAATTAAATTCAGCATATCATAAGGATTTGTTTTCTTCTGAAAATCAGGCACYAATAACATACTAATTAACCTTACACTTATAGTTTGTATCTACAAGTCTAAAAATCAGGCCATGCATTTAGCAAAATATTCTGGAAAGGGAAATTTTTATTCCACATACTCCTGATGACTCTAGATCTCATTAAGTATAACTCAAAATATTTCTTTGAACAGGAACTGTACTTGTGGCTACCTTGAATTCAATTTATTATTTTCACAGGTTCTTAGTTTAAATAAGTACATATAGGTTAATTCTTTTCTATTTAATGTTAATRAATATTCCCAGAAAGAGCTAAAAAGCAGAAGCAGTATATTACTGGAGCGTTATTTTTTCATCATTAAACTAGATACATGAAATTGATATCAAGTCATACACAGCATGTTCTAATGAATGCTAATCTCTTCACATACCCATTGTGGTGCCTTGTGAATGGCCAACATAAAATACTTGTTCCTGGCCAGTTTTCTTCAAAATAAAGTCCACAAAGGCTGGAATGTCATACTTAGCCATTTCATCAAAGCTACAAAGCAAAGATAAGAATTTGGCTGTATAAGTAAAATTATCAGTGTGGAACAGCTACATAGAGCTTTATTGCATAGTACATACGTTGTCTAGGCATAAAGAAAAGCTTCCTTTAGATGAAGCAGAATGCTCTGGTGATTGAATCTTCACATAAAGAACTGCCAAAAGCAATGAGAGTTCTGCTGATCATCTGTGAAGGCCACTATATTGACCATAAAACTCCCCTTACTGCTACATATGTGGCAGCATATATCCCAGAAAAAATGTTACACATTCACAATATGATTGAACTGAGATGACAGGCAAAAGAAGAGCCTGCTCACAAACATTAAGTATGCTTTTCTTTAGCTCCACTACCAGATGAGGCTACCTGAAAATCCAGAATTCTTCTTGCTTCACTGTGAAGTGTGTATGTTTCCTTGACCAGGTGTTCCCTCTGCTGTTCCCTAGCCACACATCATAACCAGCATCTGCCAGCATAAAGCCAAGGCTGTTGTAATCCAAGTTTGTGATCCAGTTACTGCCATCTGCAAGCAAACCATGCTGCAGAAATACAGCAGGCTTTGGATCTGAAAAATAAGGACAAAAACAAATTAGGATGCTGAACTGTGGAAATGCAGTATCTCTGCAACAGGTACTGATATTATCACTATCCAACTCCCTTCTATGACTAAAATTCCAAAGAGCAGTATGAGTAGCCAACAAGGAAATCAATGTTTCAAAGGCCTTTCTCCCCTTAAGTAGTTGAAAAGAGCCAAGGTCAGGACACGCATGAAGTTTAGGAAGTTTCTCCCCTGATCCCCCATCCCTAAAAGGGAAAATACGGATTTGTGTTCAATGCAAATAAAAACCCTGAAAATTCCTGCTTATAAGTGAAGAAACTTAAACAACATATAATCCTTTTGGAGAAAAATGAACTTCAGAAAACACAAAGACCTTTCTCTGGATCTTGCAATCATAGAATCATAGAATCAGTAAGGTTGGAAGGGATCTCTGRAGATCATCTRGTCCAACCTCCCTGCTCAGCAGGGTCACCTAGGGCATGGTAGACAGGGTTGCRTCCAGGCAGGCCTTGAAGATCTCCAGAGAAGGAGACTCCACCACCTCTCTGGGCAACCTGTGCCAGGGCTCTGTCACTCTCATAGTGAAGAAATTCCCCCTCACATTCAGGCGGAACTTCCTGTGCTTCAATTTCTGCCCATTGCCTCTTGTCCTGTCACATGGGGCAACTGAAAAGAGTTAATATTTTCTCTACTTTAATAACACATCATTCTATAACGCTAAACTGTCCCAATACTTTCTCTATTGATAATACGAATTTAGATCTTTCAGCAGAAACAGCCAAATCACAAATACCACTGTTGCCAAACTTTACATTCCAGATCCTGTCCATAGACATTTGCTGTGGATTCCAAAACGCAAATTATAAATATTCCACCCTCCCAGCAACCTCTGTATCTGTGATGAGGAACYTTCTTAGCACCTGCCTTCCCCATTTTGTTAAAACAAACAAACAAACAAAACCAACAACAACAACACAAAATCAACTGTTGTGCACAGTTCCTGCAATCAGAAAATTCCTGGTAAAGTCAAGCYAGCACTAGACCTAGTAGAATTCACCTCCACTTTTTACTCCACTGTTCTTAGCATACTTCGTTGTTTTATTAACAGCACACAGGATTTTCAGAACTAACACTAAACTTGTTTTCAACAATGTTCATTTTTAGTTTTGACGTCTTTTCACCCTCCCTTTTATTTAACTCAGATCCACCAACTTCTGTTTTTTGAAAAACTTCCCCCTCAGGCTGCTACTCCCATGTTTCATAAAACAGGAAGGATAAAAAATGTTTATCTATTCTAATGCTTTAATTTTGTCCACCAATTAGCCACCAATTTCTGCCAGCTCCTTTTTCACTTATAAAGCAATCAGCAGATCTACACATGAAATGCTCAATCATACAATAAACTGACATGGACAATGATAATTTTGTAAAACCTTTGTTCCTAAAATCCCCAAAGGTGGTATGAGGGAGGGAGAATCATAAACTATTCTTTCCTGTATAGAGTATTTTTTTCTAATCATTTCCCCTCCCCTGAAATTCTAAATGCAAAACACACTTCAAAATTTAAATAACTCCATTCCTACCATCATGACCCCTTTCAGTATTACAGTTGCAATTCCTTTCACTAATACAGGCTTCTTAAAGTTATAACTGTAAGGGGCAAAAATAAGCTTACCAAAAATAATTAAGCAACAGAACCAAATTTTAAGACTGCAAGTTCTTACAGCTGACAAACAAAGAAGTTGACGAAGAAATTATTTCCACATCCTATTTACTCATGCCATGCAGGTGTTTTTTCATTATTATTATTATTATTATTTTTACATTTTTACCTAACACTGAAACTGAAATCACTGATGTTTTGGTTTGAAGCTGTCCAGACATTTTCCCACAKTTTTTTTTAGCTGTGAAACCACAGGTATAGTTTGTTTGTTTGTTTTTTTCCAAAACATCATGTGATAAAAAACTCCAGTGGATTCTATTCACATTAAGTAAGTATTTCACAAGAAGAATTATGGCATACATATACCAGGTCAGCAGTAACACATCAAKGGTATCTTCTGAGAAAAGATACCAGGTCTATAAAAACTTTAGATCAACATGAACTTTGAAATGTTCATTCTTCTTCTAGGAGATCATACTTCCTTCAATGTGCTTAGTAATCCTTTTTTTTAAAATTAGGGTACTTTGCAAAACATGAACTTGGGGTCGAGGGTGTGTCAAGGGGAATGTGGAGAATTCCCACAGGTCAGGAGACTTCTGTTTGCTTATGTCATAGATGAAAGAGCCAACAAAATCAACACCTACGAAGGCAGTCTTTTCCCTGGGGACTTTCCTGATTTTTCTTTTTAGGTACAGAGACTATGGTTTGACTGGCATCATCCATAGACAGATGTTCACACACTTCTAAGTGTGTGTAGTCCATATCAAACCAACAGTGAAGGTCAAGAAGACTCCTGTTTGGCCTTTGGTAGCTAGGTCTTTTCTCATAGGTCTTTTTCATACCCGAGGCTGAAGGACAATCACTCTTTCGTTATGTGAGCTGCATGCTTATACTCCTCACTGCAGGTTTTTAAGCTCAAAAGGTAGTCCATAAGATACCCACAGTCTCCATGCAAATRGGCAGCTGTTGCATGTGTGTGTTTGTATGTAGAATTATTTGTAGAGTGGTGACATAATTGATGTCTGTCAATTTCAGTGATTGCTGTTCGGTACATAAATGCCATTTCTGTATGTAGAGTATAGCAAGTTAAAGGTTTGTCTCTTCTTCCACGTACACTTTTTGTCTTGTTTTCAAAGCATCCCAYTGAGTCCTTGCAAAAACCTTTGTCCATATCTCTCCCTACCACTTAGTCTCAGCTTACACTACCCTCTTCCTTCTTTTCCCCATGACTTACCACCCAAACACCCTCTGCATCCCTTCCCACAGTTTTATGTCAGCTTTCATAGTAATTCTTACAGCTTGAAATAGCTCTGATGGCATATACCACTTCTCTTCTTCAATTTCCTCTATCAAATCACACGTAGTTTTATCAAAATAACGTAGTCTGGGCTGACTGTTGTCAACAACCTGTTAGGTATCCTAATTTGCAATGTATTTGAAAAACGTGTTGTACTCAGCATGTCCTAAAGGGATTTTATTCTTATTATAATGTTTACCTATTATACCTGTTATACCTGTGTATAATATGACACCACAGTAGCACGCAATATTGCTCTAGCTTGTTATTTTCTGCAAAGGCAGCTTCAAAAAGGTTAAAATTAACAAATTAATTCTTATTTCATACAGGAATAAGACTGTAATTATTTGGTGAATGTTCTGCCGAGACTTTTTGTTGTTTAGTTATATTTCATCAGAAGAAAAATATGAACTGCCTCTACTTCTGAAAATGGTCAGGTAATTTTTAAAAAAAWTCTTTTGTATAAAAAAGTATCTTCAAAAATATGGTTTGAAACAACACAGCAGCATTACAATCAATCTTGTATCAAAATATTTTATTACTTGGGGGAAAAAACAAAACAAATCTCACCCAGTGTTTTTTATTTATTAGCAAATTCAGGCAGTTGGCCCCTCAGAAGTCAAACAACACCAACAAAGAATTTGCATTGATGTCAAAAGATAGAAATGTCAAGAAAATACAGCTTTCTAAATCCTTTCCCTTCCTTTACTCAAGCCACTCCACATATATCTATTTTAGCTATAATACTCACCGTTAAAACATTCTCACTGCCCAGGTCATTCAGACTTTAATCTTTGTTTGGGTTATTATAGGCACAAAAATTTTGTAAAGCAAACCAATCTTTTTCATGACTTTCCTTTCCTCCTAGCAGAAATACATCTTACCTTTGTTCCTCCCATAACCTTTTCTTCCGTATGGAATTCTGTTAATGGAAAGGATATATCCATCTTCTGTTGTCACTTCATATTCCTCACTAGGGTATCCCCTGAAGGTAATAATTTGACTCTAAAGAAAGAAAAGAAACCAGCTTGAAGACAGACTGTCATGCTCCTTAATTCATTAACATTTGTAAGGTACTCTGAGAGCCTTGGACAGAAGGTGATGTAAAACTAAAGTATGCAGTACGAATATGCCCTAACATTCACCTCTTCTGTGTGGACAGATTTCCTTCTAAGACTCATCCTGACAGAGTCTGGACATACCCAGAGCACAACCCTGATTCAGCAGTTTGGGAGGACTCCATCRCCTCAGTAGTGAGACACTTACAGTGAGAAGGGAGATCAGAGCACTGAAAAGCAGTCTGGGAAAAGGAGATCACGCTAACAGGGCAAAGGACTGAGACTCCGAAGTGGCAGATAAAAATAGAAAACAATGCCTTCTCTCAAGAAAAACAGTATTTTCCAGTAATAAACAAGTGATCATACCAAAAGCCAYGAGTGCCACAGTGGTGCACAGAGGGAGGAGTTCATCTCCCTTCTGAAGGGAAAGATTTTAAGAGTATTTCAGATTTGGATATGAACTTTATGCCTAATTCTGCTACACAGGGAACACGCCCACATTTAGGCGCATGCAGAAGTGAACCACAGACACAACAACTTCAAAACACTGTTCTCATGCTCTTTGCATGTGCAAGCTGCTGACGGTACCACCTCAGCTCGTAGCTTCAAGCRCCATTTCTTTCTTCTCTCTCTCCTAAAATCTTCTTATGTTGTATAGCCTTTAAATAAGCATGCTGACAAACCACACAAGAAAATGATCATAACAACAAAAAACACACTTTCTTAATACTATGATTTCATCAATAGTTTTCTCTCTCATCACTTGCATCTCAGCCTTTTTATCATTGTCATTTGTTGCATCAGGCCCAAACTCCTTAAAGATACGTAACTTGCTATTTAATTGTTTTTAATGACGCCAACTCTGCTTTGAGAAAAGGTAAAAAAAAATGCAGCAGATATACTCTTAGGCTGTGGGACAAGGAAGAGAAATGCTTTATCTGGGTAGAAAATTGAAGCAGAGCATGTTATTTATTTTAAACATATCTTTAGTCATCTATGCTGACATTAATCCCAGAATGATTTTAAGACTGAATTTCACTAATTTTAGACCAAGTGACTTATTTTCAATGCCGGGATGAGATTTGGATGGCACGAAGGACTTGACCGCTGCTTTTCAGGCGGACCATAAACGCTTCTGGGRTGCGGCATCTCCGCACACACGATAAGCAGCGGCAGCACAGTTAAGATAGCGGAGAGGGAAGAGCGACTGACAGTAAATACTTACTGGAGCTGGCTACTGTGGCAGGAGGAGGGGGAAAGACGGAGGGTGACAGCCTTAGGCGGCTGCGGGGGAGAGCGGACTGGGCTGCCGCGGCGGCGCCTCCGGGCACGCACAGAGGAGCGAGGGAAAAGAGGAGGAGGAGGAGGACAGGGGCAGGAGGCGGCACGGGCACCTGGGGCTGGCCGAGCTGGGCCGGGGC
>NW_028187122.1:2758869-2773156 GCF_003343005.1 Rhea americana
ACGAGGCACCGGCAGCCTGAAGGCACCGAGGGCGATAGGCGCAGGCCGGAGTTAGAGGCGGGCGCGCAGCGCCAGCAGACCCGTGTGACCTCCGTGCGCTGGCTGATGGAGGCCCTCGGCACTGCCTGCCTCTGCAGAGCAGAGCGCCTGCGGCCATCCCTGCAGAAACTTGGACTGCGTTCAGTCCCGCAGTGTAACATACATACTCATGTTACCAGGCCCATAGGAGTAATCCCCAGRGCAATACAGAAACCTGAAATAAAATACACAGTGTTAGAGCAGAAGCGTGTCAAAGAACAACTGAAACGTTCCTGATTAGAGAACGTTAAGATTTTCAATTGTAACGCTTTTCAGAAACCACACCTATGAGAGGGCTCTCAATTTTCTGCTCTCCAGTACGAGAACACAAGCCTTGGCTCTTGATAYGCAGCGGAGCGGTTGGGAAGCAGAAAGGAGTGTGTGATGGAGCAGGTGGATTGCAGCACGCAGGCACAACTGAAAAACTCGCAAGTACACCTTTCAACAAGGCTGTTAACAAGGTAGCCAGGCTCCCCGCAGCCCACTGCCTTGGACCCTTGCTCTGCGGGCCAACGAGTTGTGCCTGGCACATGGGGCCACCGAGCACCACGTACAAAAGCGGCCACGTTCCCATGCTGCGAGTGCGTGCAATAGGTAGCAGAAAATAGATCCCCAAATAAGTGATTATGTCTCGCCCTCAGCATCTCAGATTTGAGAGAAGCAGTTCCACAACTTTGCATGAGAAATGGGATAATTCCTCCACCCAGCAAACGGCAAAACACTGCTTGTTTTCCTTAGACTGGCTATCCTGGATAGGTCTTTTGGATATAAACTGCAACACTGGCTCCCCTTTCTGCATATCCCATTCAGCATTAAGACAGTCTCAGTCTGCCCTGAGACGTAGGGAAGGCGTTGCCGCTTGCTCTCCTCTTGTATACCAGAATATGAGAGAGCAAGAAATGATTTGCCTTGATGTTTGTTGCAAGTTTATAAACAAACATTTTTAAAATAATGATTTTAAAATATTTAAAAGTATCCTTAAAGCATTCTGCCAGTCTGGCAACTCAGTTCCAGGACCAGAGCTTTGTGATTTGCTATTGGCTCTAGTCCTTAGTTAAGGACCCTGAACTCCTGCTGCAATAGGGGGATGAATAATTATTTGGAAATTACTTAGAAATGTACTAATTCATAGCAGAAATGCTAAATATCAGCATCAGTTACTCAGAGGGTGGTACTCTGGCATCTTGCTTAATACCCTGGCAGCACTCCTAAGAAAGTCTTGGGCATGTTGATCCTAGTGCCTACACAAATTCATTCCCTGATAATGACATTCTGCTTGGCTGAAATCATCCTGCACTTTCTTTTTATCCCCAAACTCAAACTGTTTTATGTTGGTGATTACTGTGTTTTATTAAGCATTCACTTTAGGACACTGCATAGTTTCCACTGCCCTCACGTGTGAAGCAAAGTTAGACCTCTCACACTGTGTCCGAGACTGCTGACACTGCAGTCACCTTCAGGTCCCAGGAGAGCACAGCCTGCTCCAGAAGTGGAGAACTATCCCACGCGGAGCTCCAGCCTACCGTGGTCACCTTGCAAGAAACAAACCTGAAGTTAATGAGGTTAAAGGTTGGATACACTTCTGTGAGCTGCAGTACCAGCAATGACTGCAGAGTACATACAGCCATAGGATTTAAGTCTGTGGAAATTACCTCCTGTGCAACATGACACGTTACCCTCTCTCTCTCCTATGGTGGGTATTTCATTAGATCGCTACGCTATTACCATTAATAGCATGCTTCTCTAGCTTTGTCAGTGGAGACCTGTGCTTTTGGGGCCAATTTTATGCAATAAGGTATACATCTGTTTTACTTCCACCATACCTGTTAAAGTAATTCTTCTTTGTGATTTTCCTGCTTCCTACAAATTTTGGTGGATTCAGTTAGTTTACAGGGTAAACCATCAGATGAAAAGCACTATAAAAACTGCAAAGATAAAAGGCCTGACATTTAGAAACAGAATATTATAAAATAATACTAATGTGAAGTCTCAAGAGCACTTTTAATAAATTTATAAGCTTTTATTTGATCTTTATCAATCACAAAGATGCTAGGGCCACAGACGAGCTGCCTTTGGGGAAATATGATAGAAGAAATGAGCCTTCTAAGGCATTTCAATATCACAGCATCCACTTGTTCTGATATGTAGGTGGCGGCTTGTGTGCTGGATAAAAGTGACAATGCAACCTTTATATCCTGGATCCTGCTTCTTAGGGTCATATTTTATTTGGAAGAATTTGAGTAGCAAAGATATCGCTCAATGTTTCACTTCGACTTTCTGTAAAATTAATTACAGGGTACTCTTCCCTGCAGAGAAAAACCCAAACTATGAAATGGCACAACTGCTGCTGTCAAACATAGTAATTACATGCTAAACTAGGCTAATTGTAACCAGCATAAAGTATGGTATTTAAAGTGATTCTGTCACTTACTATGGTATAATAAGTACATTTGCATTATTAATAATGTAAGCTACATTTTAGACAATTATTTGGCTAAGCTAATGACCTGGAGGAGAATTCTTTGTCAGCAGGTATCCGTTTCAGCTCCAAAGAAAAGTACACATACAGATTTTATCTCTAAAATGTGTAAATATTTTTGAAGCCATTCATATTCTTGTGTGTGCTCTGAACACTCAAGTAAATTAAGCTTTTGTGTTAAATACAACTGCAGTTGTTGCTTTTTCTAGCCCTTTTCTGCTCATGTGTTTTCCAAGAAGCTCTTATGTTTGCTGCTCTGCAGTGCAGCTCTCAGATACCAACCAACCCAGCTGCAGCTTTCCCTAAAGCTGAAGCAGCAGGATTCTAGAAATGTCAGAATTTTCCTATGTTCTGTCAGGCAATTTACAAAGATAGCTACAGAAAGGCCTTCAATATATTCTTCTCTTACCTTCACTTACTCTATTTTAAGCAYTCCCCCACACTTACTTTATTCAATGATCATTTCTGTCTAATTGAAGCATATAGATGCAATTAAATTTTAAAAATAATGTTTTTTCTCACTAGAAAACACAGGACCAGCCTATAAATCAGTACTTCAACTCCTTAGTTACCATATTGCAGCTTCAATCCAACCTTTTTCTTTCTTGCCAAGAGAAAGTCTGTGAATATAACACAGACTAAATGCCAAGTGTGTAATACAAGGAAAACAGACAGCCAGGACAGAAACAAGAAACACATCGATACTTAGTAGCACACTGAAGTTGATTTTGGCCTTGCATAAACCTTTAGGCATGTTTTTCAGAACTACCTGTAGCACAGATTTTCCATAAAATACATGGATCCATGTAGATCCCCTAACTCTYTTGCCTGACTAGTTCACTGTCTCTTTTCACTGCTCAAACACCTGATTGCTGCAGGGTTGCATGCTCTGCAAAGTAATAGCTGTGCTCACCTTTATCTGGAACTCTGAAACCTCAGCTCCAACCAAAAAATTATGCACCTAAATGACAAGAAGCCCATATCTGAGCTGTGATCCATAAAAGCCTTACTCAGTTGTTACCTGTACACAGACACGGCTGACATTTTTACTTTAAGTTTTCCAGAACTGCCCCAGTCACCATAATGCCAAGCAGCCTGTGTTTCACTTGGATTTTCTTTGGTCCAGCTGGAACCTTTCTTCTGTCCCCATCTCCAGAGGGCCTGACCAGAACRTACCAAACAGACTGGCCATATGAAGTCTTTACAATATGTGGTGGCATCTATCATTTTCTTTCAGATGAGGTAGTAATGATGGTTGTTCCCCTTTCCATAATAGCTTACTGGCTGGAGTGTTCATTAAGAAATGGGAGAACCAGACTCAGCTCTCAGCTCAGCCTAAGCTGTCGAAATCCACATTTTTTCACGTATCAAGACAGTGCCCCAAACACCCAGCTATCCACTAATACAAATATGGGGCATTCCCTCTCCCATTAATGATGGCCAAGAGTCACTGGCTCTAAAGTCAGAGCACTAGGAAAWTAAAGTATGATGTGGTCTTCTGGCTCAAGCGCTTACCTGAGGAGTTTTGGATTCCAGTCCCTGTTGCTTCTAAGTTTCCCCAAAGTTGCATTACTGTCTATGAATCAACAAGTGGCTAATCTCAAACACAGAGACAGCCTTCAGATCAGTACCTGGTACTAACTTAGACTCTCCTACCTCTTGTAGGAACCAGAAATTCTTATATGTAAGGTAGGCATTTTTTTTTTTATCTTTTTCCCTTGAAGAGAAAGGAATGCACTGTATTTATTTGGGAAAAAGGGTGAGACATTGCTTTCAGGCTGTGGATACCAAGTAGAGAGAGGTGACTTCCTGCAGCTCAGAGTGTGGCATCTAAGACCAAGCGAAGGACAGATCTTAGTCCGTGCTTCACATGTGGTGTTAGCTTGCAGCAACTCCCAGAGGATGCGCTGATTTTAGCTCCCTGCCGACTGATTTCTCATAGTTGGTAATTTATCTTACAGCAATGGCATGCTCACATTTAGAAAAGTTTTGTTCTGCGTAGATATTCAAGCAGGGATCAGTGTTTTTCACACATTAACGTTTCAAATGTGGAAGCCATTGGGCATTTTTTATTTACATAACACCAYTCATACATGGACCAGGTTTACCAAAGGTACTCTCAAAATTCAACATGAAAGCTTCAGAAAGTGAAGACAGTTTCCCAAATTAACAAGGAGATTATATAATTACCAATTAGATTACAGTCTTCCTTTCTAATCAAAGGGTCAATACTTGTTTTATCTGTGTTCTTTCTCTTTCCTCRGGATCTTATTCACACCTTTTCAAACTCCAGATAACATGAGGGCTCAGGCTCTTTCCCCACTTTTCTGCTACATGCCAAAGGCATTAGGACTGCTGGTTGATACAGAAAGACGCAAGTAGACTAATACTCCTGTTTATGGATTGCCGCTGCTGTGGGAAGGGAATCACTGTGTTCCTCTAGCCATCCTGAAGTTGCTTCTAATTCTAAGGGAAAGGGAGAAAAAAATCCGATGTTTATAAAAATGCAACATTAGTAAAGCCTTCTTTGTTTAGAGACAGGTATTCAGAAACAAAAGAAAAATCTCTMTATATAGTGTATATACTTCTAATTAGCACCTTGTTTTTTAATCATTGATTTGCCTCATTCAAATAAAAAGCTATCATATTACCACCACACCAGCATAATCCAATCCATATGCAAAAGCTACATCCAAGATAGGATRTCAGCAAACGGACAAACTTGTCCTAAATACTCACTTCTCTCCTGGGATTTCATTCAGATTTAAAACTCTCCTCAGCTTCCTGTAAGACTTACTAAAGAGATCACTTTGTAAAAAGCTTGTTTATTCTCCTTATTTAGCTTCAGACAACTTCATGCTCATTAAAGCTGGCTAGGTTGCCATCTCCTGGCCAAACCATGAGGATGAACGCAGTTTATCAACAAATCAAGACTTGAACGCTGCTATGAATAAACGCTTCGTACACACTTTTGAGGGTGGGGATATGGACTTTTCAAACTGCAGAAGGTAACCTTTTAAAAATTAAAACCTAAAATTCTTACAGGTGTACRATTTGGAAGTCAAAGAGTATATACGGCTTATAAATAACTATGAATATTGTTAATTTTTGTCTCTTTACAGAGATTAAAAATGGTGGCGGCAGCAGCAGTTCTGAGGCATCAGAGAGGTTGGAATAAAATGACTTCTYGGCGTGCTTCAACAGCAGAACAACTTTGTGTATCTTCTACCAAAAAAACCCTCACAAAATGGAGGGACCTGACACTGTCATGTACCAGGAACAATGAAAAGTCTCGTGTGGCATCCTTGTATGTATTTTTATGAGCTTATTATTACAAAATATTCCTCACGTTAATTATGAAGAGACATTAAAAAGTCTATATTAAAAATATTTGTTAGCAATCATCAAGACAACCTCCCATTTTAAAATGGAAAGGATTCCAGAATGGAAAGAAAGGTTCTATAGTGTTACTTAAAAAAAACTTGTTTATGGGCAAAAAGAAAGCACACCATATATATGTAAGTAAAGCTAACAATTTGTTGTTAGTGTAATAAAAATCTTAGTCTAACTCAACAATCATCATTCATCTAGATATAATTATTGCATACAAAAGAAGAATGATAATGCAGTTAGAATACAGAAAGTCACAGTAAGAGTAATAATACAATTAAAATTGTAATATACACACATTTCTTGGTTTCTGTCTCTTTTCCAGATGTTATACTCACCCTTCCATTGCTCCTCTTGGTCTAATTCAGCAGTTTTTGACTGCTGGGGAGAGTAACTCCGTAAGTTGTCAGCCTCTGAAGTCCTTTCATTGGGAGGAATACGATGTTGATGTTGCTGGTTTCTTCTTGCCCTCCCCAGGATCCACTTGGGGTCATTTTTACATGTTTGCTAACATGCTTTTACACTTTTCTCTTTCTTCATTGATCTGCAGCTCCAGGTTACATCTGAACTCACTATATATGGTGCAGTTTATGTATGTTAGATATTACTACTTTGTTACCTTCTAAAATCAGCTTTGTCCCTCCAGCTTTGCTTTTTTCTTTTCTCTTTTTTCTTTTTAACTGACCATTACTGAGTTGTTCATAGCCAAAAGTAAAACTATTTAGCCTCAGGCACTTGGTCAATTAGAGAAACTGCTGTCACAGTTAAACTGAGCAGAACAAAGCTGCAGGCAGGTTGAGAGGAGCTCAGACAAAGCCAGCCCGACAAGCCTTACGCCTGAGGCCTTGCAAACTCAGCACACAGCTTATGGCCTCATACTAGCAACAGCAATAACRTATTACAAGACTATAAGGATTACAATGGTGCACATGAAAACCAAATCAAACCTTCTGAAATGCCTCRTGGCCTCCTCACACCCACGACCCTCTTTAGCATTGCATTGGGGCTCCTTGCACGCAGCTACAGATCTAGGCCTGCGTGGCTTCTCCACCCTTCTTCACAAACACACTGCAAATATATTGCTGTCTCTTATATCGTGTGCCATTGGTTTATCTTCATTTCAGCACTGGCTGTAGCAATAAGCAAGTCCCTTTCATGATGCTTTGGGCATTAACAAAAAAATGTTCAAAATTACTTACATAGGCTTAGTTATTTCTACATATACTATAAATCTGTTTGCCAACATGTCTGTAAGCCCATCTTCCCATAGTGTGCTTCCAGGTTGCAGAACAGTCCTGGATAGATTTAAATGCATCCTCTGCTTTGCTATTTCCTCCTTACTTTCCTGAAAGGATGAAGATAACTGATGCAAGTATTCTGGTTCTGAYAATAAAGTTCATTAAAGAGAAAAATCCTACTGCCTAGACAAAAACTATTCAGAATTAGCCTCACCTCTTCTGGAAATCTATTCTATAGCTTGGTCCCTATGACCAACACACTCTTGTCCTTAAGGGTTTGTGTTTTGGACAGTTTTAGAGGAACCCTGGCAATATTTACACCTATAGCAAAGGCAATGGATGTTCAGAGGGTCAGCAGGTCTAGGAGATAACTGACTTACACTTGGGAATACTCCTGCACCTTTAAAAAATGGTACTAGCCTAAGGGCAAATGAAACAATCTGCTAACACATATTAAATGAAGCTGCTTGGAGCACCTGAGGATCTCGGAGGTACAAATCTGGATTCTTTTTATCCTAAACGCAATGCTGAGTGACACAATACCTTTAAACTAGGGGCCTAAAGTGCAGCACAAAATTTTGCAAAGATTCATAAGCAGAAGCAGAAGGGAGAGGAGACCCCATTCCCTAGCCTACACAATGGTATCAAGTTCAAACTACATTAGTCTGAAACATTTTCCTTACTGTAGATATCTTTGGATTTTAAGCAAAGTAAATGCTCGGAGCTACTGAAAGCTGTTGCCATTTTTTCTGCAGCACAATTCAGAAGTTGGCATAAAGCCAGGATGGAAAAAAAAAACCAAACCAAAACAAACCCCACAGCACAGTGACTCATAACTTTCCATTTCCCTACTCCCAGCTATTTCAGCTTCTTTAGGCAGTTCAGAGAACACTCGAAGTTTCACTTTCGGCTTCCCAGCAATTTCCACACAGATCACGGGGGCACGAGAGCATATAAAAAGGAACAACYGTGTGCAGCTCTCTGCTGCATGTTGATGTGCAACTCCACTCCAGAGCAGCCACCAGAGAAGRAAAACCATGAGGTAAGTCAGCAGCYCAGCCTTTGCAGCTTGCCTTTTCGTTGTGTTCTCATGCCATGTGAAAAATTATAAGTTATTATTATGAGTAAAAAATTGAAGCAGTCAAGGACTTGGAGGACCAAACATTAGGAAAAAAAAAAAAAAAAGGAGAATCAATTACTGAGAGAATCAAAATAAACTAAGGATTCTGTTGAATGCTGTTGTGTTATTGCTTCTAGGACAAGGGCCAGTCTCTATTTTGTAAACAAAACTGAGAGAAAATCTCTGCATGCAGTTCATGGATGAAGTAATATAGCTCGTATTAGTAGTTGGTGAACAGCTAGATGAGTGTTTGGCACTGGTGTTTCTGAGAATTTACTTTCTGATTTCTAATACTGTGAGGAATAGTAAACAAGATAGTGCAAATTATGTACTGCATTTTTTAGCATAAGAGGAAGGATAACATTTTCTGAAGACAGCCACCCCCCCACACACACACTCAAATTCAACAAAGCCAAGATGTTTATGACAATTTTGAAAATGGCAGCACTTAGAAATTATATGCTAAACTACGCTAAATTGTACTTAATTCACATCGTAAATCTGTTTTCATGATTTATTCGTGAATATTCATTTTCCAAGAATATCTGTTCATTAATTAATCTCCACTGCTGTTTTCACTGCTCAGTTTTATGGTTCTCAGCTGAGGCAACAGAAAGCAGCAGAAAGTGCAAAATCAGATATTTAATTTTATTATAAGAATTGAATGGGACCATATAACATGCTCCAAGCTATTCTTGGAATATTTTACTGAATTGGGACACAATATCTCCATGACATTCACTTGTAGCCAAAGTTTCTTACTGGAACAAGGCAGTACTAGTAGCAAGAACCTACCCTACTTCCCTTTCATCCTGGTGGAAATGTAATTTCCTCACATATGGTTTTCTAATTAAGCACTGTTGCTAATACCAATGAAAAACATCGGTTAGATAGAGGAGATTACTTTTATAGAAGATATATTTTTCAAAGTTTTTTTCAAGATATTTTCTTTTCTTTGTTAAAGATTATTTATGCTTCTCAATTCCACCTTGATTTGCCTCCTCCTCATTTTCCAGTCTTTCCACTCTTTTCTCTCCTCTTTGAAGTCTAAGCTTTCTTTCAGGTTTTCACTTGCATGATTTTCCAATTGTGCAACATCACACATTTTATTCTACAGACTCTTAGATCCTCTAGGTACTACAAAAGGGAAAGCAAAGAAATCTTTTTAACAAGAATTTAATTTAGAAGTCTTACTTGTAAAACTGTGTGTACGTCCTTCTTTGAGGGAGGCAGCAGATTCAAAGACATTCTACAGCTTTTGTCCATAGACAAGACAGTATGGACTTTAACACATGCAAAACTGGTCAAATAGGAGCTACGTACCCCTAACTTCCGCATGTCCAGTTCAGCGCATGTTAAAGCCTAAGCTGCTGCTTTTAGAACACATTACTTAAAATGTAGTGGTTAATCCACCTAAGACAATATTTAAATCCTAGTTTTTTACATGAAACCCAAATAGAATCAGGATTCTCAAGTTTTGTTTCATCTCCCATCATGCAAAAGTTCCATAAATGCCTAAGGGATAAAGCAGTGAAGATAAAGAAAATACTGGTAAACAGAAGTAAGACAGCATGTACCAGAAGTGGTCAGGCAAAAGAAGGGATTCTTTATTTAATTCTTTTTTTGCCATTATGGCCATGCAGTTGCATGCCATAGTTCATATCCTTTTCAAACTGTTTTCCAGTACCCACTACCTACGAAAATAACAATAGAAACAAAGGAAGAAAAGGTGTTTTATAGAAATACATCCTGTTTTATCATTGTTCTACATTGTTAATGTAAGCTTTTGAAAATTCTGATGTGTAAATATGGCTTTAGAAGCCTACAATTAGGCAATTACTTCTTCAAAATCTCAGCCACAGCTTACAGCTCTTCTGCATCACAGGCTGCCCCACTCTTTAGCCTGGTGCTGTTCTGATCTGGAAGACTGGAAGAGCAAGAGAGTTGCCACACAGCATCATGCAGAGGAAGCTAAAACTTAAACAAACCTGTGCTTGCTTACRAAAGCATTTTATATTACAAAAACAAAGTTGGCAGAGAGCTTTGGTGCTGACACCTTAACTTTTCCACAACTACAGTGGTCATATTGTCTTCCCGTGTTCCATGTGGACATACTCTTATAGAATATGTCTTTCCATATTCTGAGGTTATAGTTCATGAAGCCAGCAGAGATGTGGCATGTTCCAAACACCGGAGCAGCTCCTAAATATGGATGTCACTGGTGCAGGAGATGACTGTTTTCAAATCAAAGGCACACAAGAAACACAACTCTGAATAAAAAGCAAGTAGGCAGAAGCAAGCAAGGTTTGCTGGACATGGCACAATTCTAGGGCAGACCTGTTTTGGCCTCTAACACCCACATATGTGCTTAAAATAAACAGAAAGCAAGAGTAAAATGCAGGCAAATCTTTGTAGTCTATAATCATAAAATATAAAAAATACAAAAAATAATATAATGATAAAATCAGTAGAAACAAGAATATTATTAAAAAGCTATTACAGGAAGCAATAATATTCATCGAAGCTACGGAAAACAAATTAAATATCAATTCATCAGTACTGTCAGAACATAAAAATGCTGCTATGATCCAACAAACAAGCATTTACAAATTCAGGAAATTCAAAATACATTTTATAATACAAACTTTAAAATGTACAGAGATATGGAAAATTCCAATACTGGAATTCCAAATTCCAGTTCTTGGGGGAAGCTTTTATTTGATTAGCTCTTTTGGGTAGGCTTCAATGAATATTTTAAGGGCAGAAATAGATTCCTAAGGTGTTCCAGCTTTACACTAGAAACAGACCCTCTTCTAAGACATCTAGAATCTTTTGCTGTGTAACATGTGACCTCAATTACACAGGCAAGAATTACTAGAACAATTAATCAGCTCTTTAGAATCGTGGCTTCCCACAACTTTGGCTTACTTGAAGTATTGTTGTCTAGGGCTATCAACTGAATTATTGCCTGCTTTTAAAGTATGTCATGCCTGATTTAAAAAGAACAGTAGCAAAAAGCAGATCAGATATAAGTAAGTTCTTCTGTGATTTCTTCTAGTATCATTTCCAAGTATGGCTTGAAGAACATCCTGCTGCAGCTAGAATGTCATTTTACATGGATTTTGCTGAAGGAGGATGTGGATGTAGATAGTCTAGAGGACAAAACAGGCCACCAGATTGAATTTCCACTCACAAAATCCAATGTTACAAATTACAATATGCTATCGTATGTTTGTCACCTAAAGCACTTAAATGAGGATGCCCTGAAAAATCTACAAAAAGCGGAAGAAGAAATTGAAAAAAAATATCCAAATGAAATTGGCAGGAGAAGTCTTGTTACCTGGGGGAATTATGCCTGGATTTACTACCACATGGACAGATACAAAGAAGTTCAAACCTATTTAAGCAAAGTGGAAGACACCTGCAAAAAGCTTTCAAGTACTGCTCGCTATAAGATTCACCTTCCAGAGATTTATGCTGAGAAAGGATGGGCATTACTAAAGTTTGGGAGAACACACTATGAGAGAGCAAAGGAGTGTTTTGCAAATGCTCTGCAGAAAGAACCCGACGACCCAGAATTTAATGCCGGCCATGCAGTAGCAATCTATCGTTTGGAAAATATGTATCAGGGAAATGATGAGCATGGAAACTCATCCCTGGAGCACCTGCGGCGTGCAGTGGAACTGAATCCAAATGAGACTTCTGTTGTGGCATTACTTGCATTAAAACTTCAGGATTTAAATCTAGTTGATGAAGGGGAGAGATACATAAAAGAAGCAATGGAAAAAACTCCTGATTCCCCGTTTTTTCTGCGATATGCTGCTAAATTTTATAGAAGAAAAGGAGAATTGGCTAAGTCACTGGAGTTGTTGAGAAAAGGCCTAGCTGTGACACCAACATGTAGCTTTTTGCACCATCAGATGGGGATCTGCTACAGAAAAAAACTGTTTGAATTGAAAAAGGCTACAAAATATCCCCCCAGAGGGCAAGTGGAAGAACTCATTCGACTTTGCATTTTTCATTTTAAAAGAGCGACTGAGCAAAAGTCAACATTTTTTTCTGCCTACAGTGACCTAGCAAATATGTATGCAGAAGCAAGAAAGTATCAAGAAGCAGAAGAGACATTTCAGAAAGTGTTTCAAATGACAAATCTACACTGTGCAGATAAACAAGAACTCTACTACCATTATGGACGCTTTCAGTATCTTCATAGGAAATCAGAATCTGAAGCTATTAAATATTACACAGATGTGCTGAAAATTGAGTTTTCTTCCTATGCAAGAAATAAGTGCAAAATTGCTCTGCAGAAATTGTTGGAACAGAAAATTCTGAAAGGTTCAGGAGATGCAGCGGCTTTTAGCACACTTGGATTCATTCATGAACTAAACAATGAGAAACTTCAGGCAATTGAGTGCTATGAGAAATCCTTGGAATTGGATCCTGAAAATGAAGAATATCAGAATGCATTATTCAAGCTCCGACTTTCCATCTGAATCTAAAGCTCACAAAAATTCTCTCTCACAACACACCCCCCTCAAAAAAAAAAAGTTTCAATAAACTTTCAGAACGAATTTTTTTGAGGTTGAAATTACAACTAGATGAAGGACATAGTAGCATCACCTTCTAGTGATAATATAGAAATTGAAAGTGTTGATTCTTCATTTGCCAGCTAAGGGTATGCTTGCTAACATTCAAGAGCTTTGAATGCTCTTCAATACTAACATTTCTATAAAGGCTACATTCAAGTTGTGACCTCAAGGACACAGAACTTCTAAGTTAGAAATCATATCTTCTACTGAGAAAAAGGGAATGGTAGTACTGTAACATTTAATCTATTTGCATGAAAGGCATGATGATACTAAAGTGTACTGGATATTTCTGATACTATTCCAAATGTCAATAAAAATTCCTTTTAAAATGTTATTTAGAAATAGCTTGTGTTGCAAATCTGTTTTGTTTAGTACTTCATATGTTGTTCAATGCTTATTTGGCTAATACATTGGAAAGCTTATAAAATGTATATTACTGCTGTGAATTATTAAAGAGCATGGCATCAATGAACTGTCGCTTTTGGTGTCTTTCTGCATGCCAATCCTCATGTTAGTAGAGGAAAGAAATAGAAACAGCCATTTAAAAAGCAACAGGGATAAAGTTTTGACAAGATATGAAAGGGTCAGCAGATAGCCCCATTTATTTCCCTGGACTCTCAGCAAAGGTGGCTTCAGAGGTGTTCCACTGGAGAATTAAACTCTGCATTGAATAATATCTGTCCAGTTCAGCCCAACCCATGCTCTTGGGAACCACTACAGCAAGCATTCAAARAGGAAGGAAGATGCAGAAGAGGCGGCTCTCTGCGGCCATAGTTGCCAGGGTCAGATCCAAGACTCATGCTGCACCAGGCACAGGGAGCGAGTGTAGCTATAGCAAAGAACTGCATGAGCAATGGCAAAAGAAAAAACAGAATACAAGATGTATGTGTAAAAGGGGGTGGATGAACAGAACATGTGGAAAATAAGTGCTATTTCTGTGGAGAACATGATTGTCTTCAGACTACCAGTTAAAAGCAGTATTTTTACAACCTGTTGTTCTGTTTCAGATGTACTCCACCTTGGTACAACATATAATAATGCTTGTGCAAAATTAATGCTGCACTTCCAAAACATTTCTGAGCCCTTGCTGGTAGCGTAGAACAAAGCAAATTGGTGTCAGAGCCCAGGAGCCAGGTTAACGTGCACGTTTTGGGGACAACAAACACCAGGAGACGTAACTGCAAGTCACATGCTTGGCAACAGCCCAGTTAAACTTCCAGATTAACCTGCAAGCAGCCTGCTCTCACGATGGATGGATGTACACTTCTGCCTTTGGCACCCTGAAATGCTGCTGCCCCCTAAAACGGCAGCCCTGTGCACAGACCGGACGATCGATGGGCCTAACAGTGCATGTAACACACTTAGCCACAACTCCTTCCTTAAAAAAAAAAAA
>NW_028187122.1:2773196-2812905 GCF_003343005.1 Rhea americana
TTTTCTATCCACCTGCCAGGTTTCCTCTTACAGAGGAACGTGGCCCTGCCTAGGGAAAGAGAAGGGAGGGAGGAGAACAGGACGGACTGGGAGCAGGACTKACACGCCAGTCCTGAAAGTTGGAAGGAACAAAATTAGGGTTGAAGTCAAGAACTGGCGATTTTCTGTCACTTTGCACTGGCTATGCGGGCAAAACGGTACATTAGATGACGTCACTGCCCTTATCAATCTTGAGGTACCTAATATCCACACCTTTTCCCTCTAAACCCTCCTGGGGGCAGCAGGGAGGAATTCAAGAAGCTCCTGACACTGCATTCGCACACTTCCCTGCTCCCCTCCACACCCTGCTACCAGAGCCCATCCTGCCCCTTTCCTGGAAGTAAGCCTTACAGAAATAAAAAGAAGTAATAAAATATTCCAAGGAGAAAAATGCAAGCCTAAAATTTAYATGATGAGTCAAGAGAGGTTCAGTCTCCACCACAGTGAAGCAAATCACAGTGAGACCCCACAATTCAGGATCTCTTAYGTATCGTGCCTTGCCTTGCTTAGGCTCTGGAGAGTTACGATGGACCCTGATATACTACCCTGCGATGCTCTGGGCAAACACTGTTTTCCAGCCCTTGTTTAATAYCTCGAAAACACGAAGAACTTCTTTCCCGCAGGGTGGTGCTGCTGCACTGCCTGGCATGGTCACCCAGGAAAAAGAGGCTGAGCTTTGGGTAGCAGACAAAATGAAACGCAACACACAGTGACGAACCCCACAGCCACACAGGGACTGAACACATCTCATTCACATTAAGTGTTAACACCTCAACGGAGTCTACGTTTTCAGTGCAGGAAAGAAAAAAAGGAGTGAAGACAACCCCGCAATGGAGTACTCATTTATGAGCCAAAACACAAAATTAAAACAGCAGAGCTGTCCAAAGACTTACAAATATATCAATTAAAAACAACAACAAAAACAATTAAGGATCATATTATGTGCTTACTTACATTGAATTCACTTTCACTGTGTGGAGTAGAGTATTATTCCAAGCAGGATCCGTCTGAGGTAGGATCCACGTGTTTGTCTCGGACAGATGTTACTCACGCCGGGTTAGACCAGGCTGTCCCTGGAAGCTATACGGGCTCGGCGGGGCAGCGCTCCAGCCAAGGTGAGGTTCACCAGTGCTGAGCAGGGCTAGCAGGAACGGGCAGTGTTATCCCGGCTAATTACTCACGGGTAGCTCGGGTAGCTCTGCCTACCACTGCACTGCGCCACGCCAGCGTATCCTGTACGGAGAACAGCTTGAATGTGGTTGCTATATAGTTCTGTTTCCAAGCAAACGTTTTCTGCTGAATTAGTTCTTTTAAACAAAAATTAATGGTAAGTGTTAATCCTAAGTGAAACATACAAATGGAAATGCCTACAAAAAAAATCTTGAAATAAAAAAAAAAAATCTGAAAACACTAATCATTTGTTACACAGTAGTATTTAATAGGGTATAAACRTATATATTACTATTCCAAAATTCTTTCATAATACGTAATTCTGGCATGAGTAACTGCTGACATGTCATGAGGTTTAAAAAAAGTAATTAAAATTTCATTAACAACAGCAGTGACTTGTAACTTACTGAAATCATATATCTTCTTTACCGACCAAACYCCTCCTTATTTCTTGGTATGAAACTTTTGAATTTGGTTCTAAAATGACATTTTCATCACTAATAAGCACTAATGGAACTGACTTTTTTTAATGTATACATTGTTCCTAACTCATTATAGAATACTTATGGAAAATTATTTTTCTTTTTTTAATGAATGTATCTCACTACAAAACTTAAGGTCTCTTGATATTTTTTATTACTGTCACGAGAGTCACAATCAGATTACACCCCAAGATCATACAAACAAATCAACACCAACTGAAATTGCCTTTTACTTTTCCTTAGGATACAATAGTCTCACCAGTCCTGACTCAGGCTAATGGTCCTTCCTCACAGGCACAGACTGAAAAAGACAGCACCTCCCCTCTGCTCCTGTTCTCACAAAAAGATGGCTGCACAAACCTGGAAGAATGACTACAGATTACTTCAGCCAGAAAACCAGTCATAAACCAAAAGGAAAATGTGGTCCAGACACAAGTCAAACTTGCAGCAATGACATGTTATGAGTTCTGTTTTCTTTTGGGGGTAGTTTATGGGAAATATTAACTAGCAAACGGAAGTTGGTGGAAAGATGAAAGGCAGTTCAGTCTGGATGATGAAAACTTTTCCCGGATTCTTTGGCATGCAGGTGTTTTGAACTTCAGCTTTCAAAAACAGCTCTTTTAGGCTAAGTTAACCAGCTCTGTTATATTTACAGTCAGAATCTTGCCTGAAGAACGATATTAGTAATATTCCAAATTCAGATTGGAATATTTCTAGTGGCTTTGAATATTAGTTCAGATTCAAGATAAGATTTTTCTGGTGCAAATACTCATTTCCATTTGTTACCTGCATGTCCATATCAAACTTAGAGGCCCCTCTCACCTTCACTGTGAACAAATTAAAAGCATATTAGGAAGAAATGAAGGAGTCCCAAAGCTGTGCTTCTGAAAAATACACAAACCAGGTGTAAATAAGTTAAAGCCATGGGCCAAAGTCATTAGTATGATGGGACAACTTTGCCTGGCACTGAAGATAGAGCTCCCCGACAGAGGAACTCCTTGGTCAAGAGTGCTTCTCCCACCAAACACCTCCAGYGTGTACCACTCTGGCTGCCTCTCAGAAGTTCAGCAAGGAGAAGGAAGCACATTTGGGGAAATCTTTGGCCTATGCAGATACCTGGGGTGCCCTGGGCCATCGGCCCTGTGACATCTGGTAGAAATCCAATCCAGTTTGGTTGCTCTAACCTGATGCTACACAGAGCTGAAATAAAGCCATGCTACTAGTTTTAAGCAGGTTTTACACTCCCTCTCTTAATCTGTGTTCTGTGTGCAAGTAAATCATGTCACTTGCTCGGAACAGATTTCTGGACTGGACTATAAATGCTTTGAACACTGCCAACTGAAGTCAAACAGTGTCAATGTTATACTGGAAATACGCATGAAAAATAGAACTACTTAACACACATACTATTCTTATATATGAAAAATACATCATGCCTTTACAGTTGTGCTCTTTTTACACTTGATCTAAATCAACTTCACAGTCTATGTTGCTTTCCCTTCTGAGGCACTGAGTGGAATAATACATTGTAGATGATTATCAAGCTACTAGTTCAGCATTGATGAAAATTATTTGGACTCTGATCAACTTACTAACGAACAGAACAATGCTTTATACAGTATCAAAATAGAGAAATGATTTGCATTTCAGATTATGAAGTTCCTCCATCTCTGACAACAACTTCATTTTGGAAATGCAGAAGTATCCCACTATTCAATAAATCATTACATCAATAATTTATCCCACGAGGTACATTCAGGCTATATCATTTACCAAGCAGCCAGCTGTAGAATTTTGCTAGCACAAGTAGCAGGAAATCATCAACAAATCACAGCTGTTGTTTTCTGGCCACCCATGACAAATGACCTGATCAGCTCTTCAGCTGGTACAAATGAGTAATCTGGACCACCTGAAGACAGAGCTCCTGGATCCTAAGAAGGAGACAGCCCTGACACTACAACATAGAGGAACAACCTGTCTGCCAACATCCTCTTTCCCAACGGCCTGCGGAGCAAGCAGTTTCTCAGTTACCTGCTTGCACACGCTCCTTCAACAACCGCTGATTTCACGGAAGGAAGAGACGGTGTATCTGGAGAAACACGAGCCTCTCCGCCTGGCCTCCCGGGCTGCCTTGGCACCACCACCAGCTCATGCCACCAAAGCAGGCTCCGTCGCCAGYGCATCTCATCTCCTGGCACAGACGTACCCCCATCGCGGGCAGCACCGCAGCCGCAGCCCCCTGCCACCTTCCCGGAAAGCGGCTTGCTGGAGGATAATACTTGGAATGGCAAGGCTTAGAAATTCAGGCTTTAATGATCTCCAGGGGAAAAAAAAAAAAAAAAAAGTGATGGCTACCTTAAAATCCTAGTGCAGCAGAGGTTTGGGAAAGTAGCTCAAAAACGTATTTCAAATGAAGTTGTAATCTGCGTACAAAATTTAGACATACTGTAAAAATAAAGCTGCCTCAGAGATGCTTTCAACACAAGCTATGGCTTCTTGACAGATTTTCTATAAAAYAACTTTGGCATGTGAAACAGTTATTTGCAGAGTTTTACACAAATGAATAAATTGTGAAGGTTTTTGGTGGGTTCTATAATTAGTCCCCTGAAACATAAGCGACTAGGATACCAAAAAGCTTATTTCATCAACATTGTTTAAATATTTTTAAAAATAATTTAAACTTAAATTTTGTTGTTCATTTGTTGACTGATTACATCATAATTTACTTTTGATTATAGCCAATTATCATCTTTGATATTACCTGTAGAGCCAACATATTGCAGTAGAAACAAATCTGAACACTTGCACCTATAAACTCTCTTCACTTTAAATCTAGCTCTGCGCTATTAATATATTAACTTTGTATTACTGTTGCTGTATGTCGATYTTAGCCTACTCAAACATGACAGAAAAATCTAACTGGGAGATGCTTTGTTTCACAGGTGGAAYATCTTCAGCAGCTTAACACCACACAGCCACCTCTGGCTGTGCTGTGCTGAATCTTGATGGCAYTTGTCATCTGTTGCTGTAGCTGTTTGTATCAGCAGCCAAAAATTCAAYATCCTTTTGGTCTAATTCTCCTGTGACGGAATAAGCTATTGCTCCATTTGTCCAGACGTGCTGTTTGGTGTTAGTATCATTGGTAAGTGACTGCAAATGTGTTCTTTTGATTTTCTTTGCTAGTCTTGCAAAGCACAACAGTGTTGAACTAAATATCATAGAAAATCCACACAGGAGAAATGATGCAGTATAGCTGCCAGTTGTATCCACAAGCCAACCTGCAGGAAAAAAAAAAAAAAAGATTAAAAAAAAAAAGATTTTCTTTTTTGGTAAGGTTTCCAGGCTTCTGATAGTTTACAAATTCTGTGATCAGCAGCACTGATGCAGTTTTACCACATATCAGTACAAATAAACAACACATATAAAACATAGCTGTCACTATACCTCAGGGGTGAGAGAAGAAGGAATTTGACTTTAATATTCACAAGTAAATAAGGTTTTTATGGGCTCCTTTTCAGAGGTCAAACCAATAAGGAAAGGCACAGCAGTCATTACTATAGTACTAAATAAATAACTTTCATACACACTGATTTAAGTGTCTGTCTTGAGATACGCTTAGGGAATCATGGGATTAAACATTGTGTACATGAGATCCTCATACAGAAACATTCTGTATCATCCTGACTAGTTCAAAGGAAAAATATCCTAACTGTAATTTATCCAAAATGTTGAAAAATACATAGCTTGAAAATCAAGCTGCAATGTAGTATTTACTCTTAGCCACCAATCTCTCTTTCAGTGTCAATACAGAGAGAGATGGATAAGTCCTATTTTTTATTTATTTATTTATTTATTTATTTAAGGGGGGGCGGATAGCCTCTTTTTCTTGTAAGTTTTTGTAAATTTTTGCTAATCCTACTAAGATGGGGCAAGGAAGCACATAACAACATGTAGTGCTACCTTTATACAATGTCATCGTCCTACTCAGGTAGCTCCAGACAGCCTCTCAGCTGTCAGATATTTTGCTAAGCAGAGTATTTAGCTTGATGCAGTGCTTGGTGCCGCTCCTGATGGCTCTGTCCTCTCCTCCTCTGGGGACACAGAAACAAGATGCAGGAGAGCAGCCCTGAGCTGAATAGCCAAACCTCTTTCACAGCAGTGATGAGATTGTGTAGGGAAGCCCTAACTCCACCAGGTGCACACCTGGGTTTAGCTTGCCCTGCACTTTCATCTTTCACTACACACACTTCCACAGAAAGAGGAYAGTCCATCAAAAGGTAAATATGAGACATTCAAAGTTTCCATGATTTTAATTTTCCCAAAGGCTATAATCAAAACRTCATTAAACATGACAACAGTCATTAAAATTTGATAATATGTTTACTGTGACACTGATATCCTTTTTTGACCAGTTCTAGACTAAATGCTGGACACTTCTGCTCTGATCCACAGGTAAATCTGGAGTAGCAATGAGATTATAGGAGAGTCATTTGTGAACTGACCTGCAACAGGCGGGCTCACTAGATATGGTATGGCATGCAGAAAATACACGACACCCAAYGCTGATGATAAGGAAGAAGTTCCCACAACATCTGCTGTCACAACAGGGATCAGTGTTACATAGGCTCCATCAAAGTAGCCAAAGGTAAATGAAAAGGGCACAAGCAAGGGGAAATTTTGGAGAACTGGCAGGAAAAGACAACAGAGACCATCCATTCCCACTGCAAAGAGGTAGCAGAAGTGTCGATACTTCTTCAGACACCTGCAAATTTCAAAACGGGAAGGAATAAAAATGTCATTGGACACAGTATCTCAGTTTCCGCACCCTGACATGTAGCATTTCAGCCTYTCTCTCTTTTATATTGCTCAAGTTTAAGTCCAATTGCATACACA
Source organism: Rhea americana (assembly GCF_003343005.1). Lineage (NCBI taxonomy): Eukaryota > Metazoa > Chordata > Aves > Rheiformes > Rheidae > Rhea > Rhea americana. The sequence continues at coordinate 2,779,781 of NW_028187122.1, forward strand.
AACTCTTCAAAATGAAAAGCTCAATCATCAATGAGTTTGGCTTGGGAAAATTGGCCATCTACAACTGAAGAAATGTTCTGGAAAGCAGCACCAGGAACTGCACGTGCTGCTGCTGTGGCTTTTACAGCTGCCCCTGTTGAGGGAAGCAGCTTAGCTTCCAGGATTTTGCAGCCTTTGAATCAGTGCTCTCAAGCTCCAGTGTTCAAAGCAATGCTCCCTTGGACGTATTTCARGTCAGTACCTCTCTTAGCTGTCATGCTTCACATCAGCCCTTAGTTCAAACTAACTCCAGTGTTTAAGTGAGATGGCAATTCCCCTTCTCCTTGCCCCACAAAACAAGTGATTAATTTTTCCTACAAACTGAATAAGCAGAAAGAATAATGTGTCCTTTACAATCAAGGTACTTCTTAGTTCACATAGTCTTTACTGATGTTACAGCTATTGCCCACCTATGCATATCAATGTTTGGAATGAGCTGGCTTAGCAAAGCAGTGAGTCCTCATGTATTGGAAAGTGTATAATATTAGGTCAGCCCTTTTGAGCAGATGTGTTTGACATTTGTGGGACCCTTGTTCCTTTTCCATCACTTCTGTGCTTGTCTAGCAGTACAAGAGAGAGAGAAGGGCAGGAGAAGTAGTGCGATATCCTTTACAGAATAGGTACAGAGGCTCATGCTCAGTATACCTTTTGTGGTGGGTTTCACTTCCATCATTGCACAAGCATTTCATTTCTTAGGGAAAAAAAATAAACCAGCAGAATTCAAGAAACTCCAAAAAGATAAAACCATTAAAAAGTAATCATTTCTAAAAGTTAGACCATGTGTTGGTTTGTTGGAAAAGTTATGCATGCTACAGACAACCTGTCTATAATGTTAACTTTTTATATGCGTTACACTTGTACCCAGCCTCCCCCCAGCTAAAGCTTACATTTGTTTAGCAATAAGCCATTACCTTCTGTCTGTTAGCCATCCAAAGGTGATATTACCAACAATATCAATGACACCAAGTATGGACATGAGGAAGGCAGCCTGGTGATGACTCACTCCAACACTCAAAGCATAAGGCACTAAGTAGACAAAGAGAGGGCTACAGCCATAGGCCATAAATAAAACAGACACTGCCAGCACCATGAAGCCTGGCATCAGTAAAAAGTCATATTCCTTCCATGAGCAGTAGCATAAACATTCATGGGACCACGCTTTGATTAAAGGTGAACAGATGGACATCTGCTTTAAGTCTTGCTTCTGTGCCTCAGGGACATAATCCTGTTCAAGAAACTCAGGAGCAGTCTTACGGTCCTCCTTAAGAGCAATAGGCCGCATCAAGGCACCACAGACACAGAGGTTTAAAACAAAACCTCCCAGGATGAGTAATGCTCCACGCCAGGAAAACTGCTCAATTAAGAGCTGGACCACTGGGGCCAAGATGAAGGTACCAATTCCACTTCCTGACATGGCTATTCCATAAGCCAGCGCTTTTCTTCTGTTGAAATACTTGCCCACCATTGCAATGGCTGGAGAATAACAGAGTGCAAACCCAAGTCCTAGAAAAGAAAGTATAATGCAGATGGCTTAACATGAGCATGATACATGGAACACATTTAATTTAATGACATACCCTACTTTCATTAGCACAGCTGAATAGTCCAGTCACACTGTGAAAATAAACCAGGATGACTCCTTGCTTCCACTGTCAATGTCACTGACTTGACAAATCTAACAGATCATTAATTTATAGTAACAAGACTTAATAAGGAGTGATGGGGTTCATTTGATAACAAGCMCAAGGACTATTAAGAAACATCACTAAAACTATATGCCAGCCTCTACTGGATGAGGTCTTTACCCAAGGGCCTGTRCAGCAAATGGCAATGCGCACACTGGCCTGATGAGACACTGCTTTGTGTTCAGACTGTTGCAAAACTGACCATTATTATTATTATTTATTTACAGTACGTTCTACAGTAAACCATTCKTAGTCAGCTAAGCAAAGTCCACGCAGCAGCTGGTCAGAATCCTCACCATTTTAAAATTCCTGTGTATAAGTAAAGGGGAAGAAAAGCCGCAGAAGATATAATCACCTGGAGCCAAAACAGGCTTGCAAYGTTCTCCTGAAAGGCCTTGCTGTGTCCAGCAGGCACTAAGCCTCCTAGGACGGGATAAGGGGATTTCACTGACTCAGTGCAATGGTCRCCTGCTCTGGCACTCATCAGGATGCGAGAGAAGGAACAGGGCTTTGGGCTGGACTTGTCAGGACAGCAGAGCCTGAGAAGCTCTGCACTACACATCGCCACTTGAGAGCTGTGAAAGCTATACTCTATTTGGAGYATGCAGCATTCCCTCCCCCACTCCCCCAAAAAGCAAGAATGTCCCAAAAAGCCAGTAAACACCCTGTGAAGAGTAAATGAAAAATTTGGGACTCAAAACACATTCATACTTCCAGAAGGAACTCTGCTACTTATTGCCAGTAGTTGCTCTCTGCTTCAGCCTTCACAGTTTTAAGTCTTCCTGCTTTCAGAGATCTAGACCATAGTCAGCTATGTTGCCAGCTCCTCTCTGGGTTGCTTACAGAGGGGCTCATAGTGAATCAGCACCAACCCTCACCCTGATCTTTTTTTTTCTACATTAATCAGTCCCTACAGACTAAAAGTTCACTGCTTGCAGAACGGGCTCTTTACAACTCCATGTACAAAGTGCAACTGCTTTCCTACCTCAATATTCATAGTGGTTCTCATAAAGGTGGCATTCGAATGGTATGTGACACRGTCCTTTGGGTTACAAGGAGCCTTTTTATTTGTTACAAACACATTTGTCAAAGATTAACATTGTAATGCAAGAGCGACCTGCACCACAACGAGGATTTTTTTCTTTTTCTTAACAAATAAGCCGTTGGCAGCATGTGAACAGCAGTAATTCCACCAACTTGTTACTAAACAGCAGGGACCAAGTACAAGGGCTTATATCACCGTGGCTACCAGGTCAGCATTAATGAGTAAGGAATGYCAGTGTAAGCACCAGCCCTTCTTAGGTTCTTCTGTGCACAGCAAATGGAAAGACTGGACAGAGCAAAAAATATTTGTTATCATCATGCCTGAATGCAAAGGGATAATCAACTACAGCAACACAATCAACCAGAAATTTGTTTACTTTTAAAATGGAATGTGATATAGATATATATAAGGTRTGCAACTGAGGTGCTAGGTATTTACTCAGTCATCCTCTGCCCATTTACTCATTTGTTTTTTTTAATATTTTTTAATATGCAAATATTTTGGGGCACTCAAACTCCTACCACACAAACCGCTCCCAAATCACAGACAAAAAAGGAAATCTTTTTGTGCAGCATCTGCTACAGAAGTCCCTCTTGCCATCTCATCATTGCAGAAGATGATACATAGTCCTCTCTCAACAGATATTAAAGAGTTGGTTTGCCACATGCCAATGTTGGGCTGTATCAGACTCATCAAGTGCTGAAGCCCTCACAAGAACAGCCGAAAGCTCTGTTTTATAATGAAGGTAACAAGTCTGAGCATCTCTACAGACCAGTGCTTCAGCACTGTGGAACAGCAAAGGAGATTATCCCTCTTTAATGGGAGGATCATCATTTTCAACAATCCAGCATTGCTTTCCTAACTAGAATAAACTGGATGAATGCCTCCTACCTGTAAGGACTCCTAATGATAAGTAGAGATGTTCCAGACTGGTGGCAAATGAACTCAGAATTAGTCCAGTAGATGCAAGCAGCCCTCCTAGCATGATACCAACTTGGCAGGACACATGATTACTGATCAGACTTCCGAGTGGGGCTTCAAAGAAAAAAGTGTTAGTTAATGGCAGATCCTTACACACAGTTCATTGCTTCAATAGAAAAGGAAATGGAGAAGMAAGCAATGGGCAAACAGAAGAAAATGGAGATGACAGCTACACCAAGTGGTGTCCTAACATCCCATCTGGCATAACAGTGTGAACACCAAAAAAAAAATCTGAAAATTATTTTCCTGAAAATCAGAGTAAAATTGAAATGTAGCATAGCTTTCTCAGTGTCAACTTTAATAGATCTAAATCATTATGGGACATAGCTATTTTGCAGCTTTGGGGGGTCAAGAGAGGCCTCAGCCACAACCAAACTTGGCCCACACTGTTCATTGTTCCACATTTACAACTGGAGAGACCTCTCCCCACCTGGAGTTTGCCCTGAGGCTCTCAGTAGCTTCCAGGTGTCCTTCACGCAGCCTCACTCCTCCCCAGCCATGCACGCTTTGCACGAGAGAAGCCTCACCTCTTCTGTAACCATTGTAACCATTCCCAGGAGGCCTCTACCCCTTCCCTGCACTTCTGCAAGGTGACTGTTACCAGATCACCCYGCCTCTGTCCCAGGGTGTCACCACCAGCCCTTTTCCTCTCTGCCAACTTGAATGCTGGTTCAAGGTTACCCTTTTATCTCTCTTTTCCAARATATAACCTGTCTGAGACAGGAGAGTGGCTATGTCTCATTCCAGCTGTGTCTGCCTTCTTTGCAGGCCCTGTGCCTTCACTGAAGTTCTCATGGACTAACCCTCTACCACAAGGTTAAGGTCTGGATTTTCACACAATTGTCTAGCTTTTAAGTAAAACCATGAGAAACTCAGGGCAACAGCAGTGTTGATGCATGTCATTTTACTAGCACAGACTTTTCTTTTAAGGAAAGCAGATCTTTGTTAACACAAGTTTACTAAAATCAGGATGGTTGTGACTTGAAAAACACYGTGTTAAGTCTGAAATATGCTTCCAATCAATTGGAAAAGAAACAAGTATTTATYTATCTCTCAAAAAGGACCTGTTGCACTAGACTTCGTCAAAAGCACATTTCTGAAAACTTACATCACTTGACAAAACAAAGTTCTTTGCAGTGGTACGAAGACCCCTCCTTCCTGCCAGCTATGCTGGAGGAAGCAGCTTGGATATACCATGCTCGAGAGAGCCTACAGCCACAGTCTTCCCTAGCTGACTCCACTGGCTGGTGAACTCACTWAAACTAGACGTTCCATGGAACCAAAGAACAAGCAGGCATATTAGTCTTAAGAGTAATACACACCACAGAGCATTGTGGCGCAGTCTACAATGGAATGGATCCAGGCCGTTCTGGCATAATCCTGACCAAAGTATGCCTGGAACTCCACAAAAAAAATGGAGATGCACCTAGGAAAGAAAACATGAACACCAATCCATTAAACACGGGGCAATTGCCTAGCAAAAAACATTAGTCTCACTATTCAGGGAAAAAAGACAATCTGCCTGAAGGTCCTCTCCAGCTCCTGAGAAAATCCAATCTGTRGACTGAGATAGAGACATTTTTAAACAATGGTCAAGAAGAACTGCATATGAAGGACTGCCTTGATGCATATAAAACAAGACATATGAAATGGGGTTCTGTGATTCTGTGACACAGTGTGCAAGTTGAATAATTACAACAGTACTTTACATAAAGAGTTTAGGCTAGTGAGATTCAATGGGAGAAGAATTCTTGCTTTGCATGGRCAACAACTGAATCATGAAACGGCATCCAAGTAATATCCCAGCAGTGGGATTAGACAGATTAAAATTCATTTCAGACAGATCAAGCTAATACAAAGAGATTATGTACATTAACAGCAAGTTTGTCGCCATTGTATCTGATGCCAGATTTTGACAACTGTGTGGGKTTTTTTTTTGCAATTGAAATAAAGTTGAAATGTGAAGTTATCACYATCAGTTTCTATCCTACATCCTGATGTTGCTTCCCTGATACCCAAAGCTCCAGCTCCTGTTCTTGATTCATAAGGCTGCCATGCAATGGCGGCATTCACAYTAGTGCAAACCAGAGGGATGGGGCCACCATAGCACCTATAGAACCAATACCGTCTACAGCTACATACAAATAASTGCACAAATGCAAAACAGTGAGAACTGAAAAGCCCATGGACATTCTAATAGTTTCATTAAAATGCTTCMAGGAGAAGCTACTTTGCTCTACTAACAAGATTACCGTTCTGCCTGCTTCTGCAGGGGAATGGATTAAAAGGCTGCACAGTTTCACTCTAGTTTCTGAATAAGCAGAAGAGCCCTGTGTTCCACACTCCTCCTCCTACAAATCAAAGGTCACTTTTTTCAGCTCTACTCTTGCATGTAAGTACTCTGGAAGTGTGCCAGTTGATAGATGAATTTATGGATGTAACATGTTTCACATGTGCAAAAGGAAAGAAATCCACTAAGAAATCTCTGTCATTACTATGGAGTTGGTATGTTTGCAGCAGATAAACCACCACAGTGTCAACATTTTCGGGCACATTTATGCTGTTTATTCCAAGATCTTAGACTTTAGATCCCTAAACCCGGCAATTTAAGTACGAAAACTGTATTTACACTGTCCATCAAACAAGATACTGTCTCTGCTTCCCACACTTACCAGAGTGCCTATCTCTCTCTGCTTAATACAGCTTAAATAGATATGTTCATACAGACCAGCCTCCTTGGTGTCTGGTTGACAAATAAAGTCACTCAACACCAGCTGTGGAAGTCATATTGCCCCCAATGCATATACTGTGTTTATACAGGACAGAAGTCTATTCCTGTTCTTTCTATTTCTGATAAATACAGGGAATATTTCCTGCATGTTTAGGATACCGGAAGTAAATACAGGAAGGGGCCTCTCTAGGTCACCGGCCTTCTCAGGCTGGACAGTACCTGAAACACTTGTAGTAGAAGAGAGGTTTCTCAGATAGACTTGGGAGCCAAGCAAATCCTCTGAAACTGGCAAAACTGATGACCACCGGAGGACATGAGGACTACTGGACCTGAAGAGACCCTCAGTGATTCCTCCCTCCCCTACCAAACCACCACAGCTTTAAATAACACTGCCTGCCTGAGATTTTGGGGAAAAAAAAAAAAAATCAGTGAGAGGGTGCTGAGAGATACAACAGTACAACAGCCGTCAGAACAGGCAGGACTAAAATCAGAGGGCTCTTAATCCCATAGCTGTCCCCATACCCTTGTAGATTTTCGGAAGCCTTTAAAAACATAGCAAAACAGAGGWATGTATCTAACCAGAATCAACCCCTTCAGCTGCGGGCCGTTAGAAGAGATTGCAAATATATTCCTTTCCATAAGGACAAAAGAGTAACATCAGAATGGATCAGAAAGACARGAAGTCACTTTACCTCGTCACAGCCCTGGTACAGATGGTGACAAGGAAGCAACCGGCAACAATCATCCATCCCCAGCCGCCGTCGGGAGGGGACGCATGCGGAGCACTCCGGGGCGATGCCATGGCGCCGGGGCCAGTCCTCCCTCTTCCCCCGCCTACTGGAAGGGGCTGATGCCAGCCRACATGCTGAGCGTGCACGTGGGATTACCTGGCACACAGGTTATTTGCCATCTGAAGAAAGAGTGAGAGGAAAAAATAAGGCAGAGGGGGAAGGAGGGTACATTTCACACTGTGTAAAACTGCACCGTCAAGCTAAAAAGCTTGCTTTAGTCTTATCACATAAAAGTGAGGATTTTCTTTTAAACACAGTTCATCAAAATTTCTTAGAGGCAAGACAGTGTCACCAAAACCTACCCAGTATCTGGCATCATTTATTCCTGAATAATTTTCCCAGCAGTTACACTCTAGCTCATGATAACCYTTTTACCCATAAATGTGATAGAACATACATTTTAGTCACATTCTTTGCTGGTATCAACCACTGCAGCTCCTTTAACTTCAGTGTAGTTTGGCTTGAATTTTATCTTGAGTTGCAAAGAATTTTCCTTAGAAATAACTATACTTCCTTGTACACAGCTCTTAGTGTTGTTTGGGGGAATACAATTTTCCCCTTTGTATGAGAGTGAATATTCCTTGCAAAATTAGAGCAGAGCTGCGCATCCACTGTGGAAAAGGAAATCACGTCATTATTCTTACAAGCAAAACGCTGAATGAAGTCTGTAATCTGGAAAGACAAGTTTCTGAGCATGGACAATTCACTGAAGGTTGCAGCTCTCCCTCCTTCCATCCGTTTAAACCAGTCAGTGTAGTGTCTGCATCCAGGCCATACCTCAACACGAGCTCTATATACAAGCAGAGTGGTGCAGGACACTCACAGGAGACCAAGTCGCACCCATTGGACCCTGTATGAGGATCTGTTGCAAATGTTTGAGTAGCTCCACTAATCATGTCATGGTCACCAGCGGGATTTAGACCATGTTTTAGCCATCATCAGACAGAACCCATTCCTTGAATGAAGCAAATATTTATGTGAAATAAACCTGTTATGTCTTTCAATTAGGGGAAAAACCTAAAATAGCCTCTATATTACATAATATGACAGATACTGAACATGAAACACTCACACTAACAAGAACCACAGACTTCCCAGAAAATGTTACCTGATACAGCATATAAGAGGAGTGCAGAACYACACAAAGATGCAACTCAAAAAAGCAGGTGCATGGCTCATAACATGCCTTTGCAGCTGCCAAAGCTGCTCTGTCAGGTGCTGCTCCATAATTGGCTCTGCAAAGCCCAGAGTCTCCCTGGCCCAATCCAACAAGGCACCACAGCACTGACCCTCAGAGTTACTGCAGGAGTATCTTTGAGAAGTATTCATCAGCTACATTCCCCARGAGATCAAAAGTTGCATCACAAAACCATTATAAAATTATTTTAAGAAACCACWTACATACTGCCAAGCTTAAAAGTGAACAAAGTGGGAGAAAATAGGAAGAACAACAGCAACAAAATAACCACATTTGAAAGCTTAACTTCGTTTTTATTAGGTTGTAAATGATAGCTTGTAACACCACCATGCAAGAGGATCAGTGGACTCTCTTTAAAAGGTTTTGTAGTTTTTTTGATTTAGAAAGGATAAGAAGCATTATCCTAATCTACCTGCTTGGCTTTCAAAGCCTGAGCCTTRCAGCTGATCACACAGGCCACAACAAAGCCCTATATACTAAAGCAAGTCAGTCAATAAATGTTAAAACAGAAAAAAAAATAAATAAAAAATAAAACAAGTGGTGTTGTCTAAGACAGAAATTAAGTTCAAAAGCCAATTATCATGTTGTAGCATGCGGCACCTGAACTGCCAACTGAAAAAAAACAGTGAAGGGAACTATTTATAATCTTACTACAAAATGTGTGCTTGTCAACATTTTCAAGAAGTGATTTRAGGTAAGGGTGTTTGAAATACTGTCTTTGAAAAATACTCACTGAAGATGCCAAAACTATATGATACTGCCATCCAGTTACACAAATTAATGAAGCTACCACAGAATATCTATTCCAGTTTTCTGTATATACTTCAAGTATCATTTATTATCACCTACATTCTAGTCAGCTGGTTAGCTGTCACTCATTTTACTCRAGGTCAGAAATACTGTCTACTATAYGGAAAGAAAAAGTACTGTCCTATTTTATCTCTTCTGTATAATAGGCTTTGCTGGTATTTATAAGTAAATATTTTTATAAAGATTTTCAATGATTCAGAGCCCTAAGTTAYGCCCACTACAAGCATTAGAACATGCACTAATGCAATCTATTATTCTCCTTCTTGAATGTCACAAACATCCTTTTCTTTTTAACTTAAACTTTTAAAAAAACATTTTCCAAGGTCTGTATTATCCTCTGTGTTTATGGAGCCTAGCACAATAGGGATCTTCCCTGCACCTTGAAATGAATACTAATACAATATATAACATGCTCTAATGAACTACAAGGCAGCTCAGGTATGATAAAGAATACCTCTAATAATCTGTTTCGCTTGTCACTTCCGTAGCTCTTTGGACAGATACACATTGCTCCAGTCTCTCTGATTATATAAATATGTCACAGTTTATAGAAGGAAGAGACTACATCTTAAAAAGGCCATCTGACACGGGTGCAGTTTGGATTATATAGTAATGGTCATAGCAGCTCACAAGGATCAAAGAAGAATTCACAGCTGGGATTATCAGAGCTTTTTTGTAAGCAGCCACCAGACCCAGTATCTCAGTTGTAAATGCTTCTAAGCAAGTTTAAAGGGTCAAGTTGGATGCAGTCTTTACAAGTTCATTCCTACAACTGATTAGAAAAAACATGAAGCAACTGAGATACAACTGAGTTTGCAATTTCAAGTCTTCTCCTCTAAGTACTCAGTTACTAGGGCTCAGGTTATCTAAAAGATCAATAAAAACTGTGGAATGAAGACCAGTACTGACAGATTTTGCTCTTCTGACATGACTTTCTAAAATACAGTACAATTTACTAAAATAGGGTAAAACCTATGCAGCTGATAGAGCTTTCTAAGCAGCCTCAGCAAACAGCCACATGAACCAAAGAACACCACTGACCTCCCCAGAAGGAGGGAATGCATTTACATTCTTGCTTGAACTGTACAGTTAATTTTTCACCTTACCTATTTGTTTTAGGACAAAGCAACACACAGACCAGCGTGTGCCCACAGTCTCCTTTCCTGCTACATTCTGAAACAGTCTCCAACACACACACACACACACACACTTCCCTTGTGAGGGTGTAAGGGTAAAAGATCAAAAATGGTTAAAACAGATTGGCTAACCCAATAAGATAAGAAACCATTTGTGTAGGCAAGTATAGAATTATTCATGAAATCAACATAAAAAGAGCATTAAGGAGGTTGAAAATGCATGCAGCTAAAAGTTAGAGGATGCCAAGCATACGATAGAGGAGACACATGCATGGACTTGCCATTGAATTACTTACATTCTGTATCTGCCTTCCATTAGGCACTGCAAATTTGTGAGCACACCATACCTCTTGCCATCTGTTGAATCCATATGACAGACAATTTTGCAGGGTTCGTGTTACATTTGGACTAAGCTGACATGAACTAATGAATGATTATTTTTAACAGATAGTGGCAACTATATATCCCTTTCTATATAGTGCCAATCCTATTAAATATGTGCAAATATTAGATTGACCAGTTATTGGATGACTAACGCTATGGTTACGTGATTTTTCATTCCGGATCAGTGAATGACTAGACCTTCAAGCAGCACAATTTGATGTAAATAACCACACCCTTTTCCACTTGGCTAGGAAACAATATTCAACACTTCTGTGGGTGTCTGCTTCTAACCTAGCTGGAGAACACCTGAAAACCATTCTAGCACGAAGTGGCAAAAATAGATTATACCCTGATAAAGCAATGAAGTCTCCTAGTACAATATCTTCCAGACAAACTCATTTGAACAAGCAGAGAAAGGAACATTGCTCTGCACAAGGCAGCTACCGCACTTTGGACTAACATAAGAGGCTCAAAGGTAAATTTATTGTATCACTGCAATTTTAATATGCTAAGTTTAAATGCCTGAATAGCTGAATAGCTCATGAAAAATCCATGACAGCTACCTGAATAGAACAGTGAACTGATAAAGTTGCAATCATTTTGTTCTAAGTTTTACTGACAGTTAAAATTAATGCAGTCTAGTGGAGTTTGCCTAAGTGTGAGATACATACGAAGGGTGCTAAGCAATTCAGATATACCTCTATAGCACTTTTGTAGTACCTTGGCAAGGCATGACTTCTCACTCTGGATCTGAGCAATATATTTCACTAATTCATCTTAAGGCAATGAAAATTGCATTTCAAATTCTGATTATTAAGGGTGGAGAGCATGGTACAGAAATGTCTGAAGGGGATAGCAATAACTCTGTTCTATTATACATGTAATAGTAAAGTGGAATTATACATAAAAATTTTTCAGAGGAATTAATAGTCTCTAAATATGGAGTCCTGACTAATTTTACATACATAAAGCAATAGGTAGAGTGCCAGGACCTRAGCTGAGGCCTCTGGCCCAGTTCCCCAAGCAAGTTTCAGGCAAGATTCGGGACCCTTAGCTGCACGTTAGCATACTTGGGAAAAATTTGGCTACAGATTAGGTTAAGTAAGCACAGATTCAGCATTTGGTTACATAATCATTTGCTATCATTTTCACAGAACTCTGTCTGCCGATGTACATATGAATGGCAAACATTTAGTGAAGTTGCAAGCAACTGAAAACAATCTTATCCTAGGAAACGCGTGGCAAACACAGCAATAGGCCACCCAGCCCTCCTACCATAGGTCAGCGCGAGCTCCATCTCCTTGACTTCATGTTCTCTTCAGGGAGCACCGCACCCGCCCTAGTCACTGAACTCAGAGACGGGTAACGACCCTTCTTGTTGCACCTCTCTAGTATACACTTCTGCAGTACGCACTGTACTGCAGATAGCACAGATCGTGGCCTCTCCAAATGAAGCCACCAAACAGCCTGAAAGCACGCCCCTTGTTTGAACAGCAGCCACCATCCCTTCCCAAACTTACCCTGGTCTGCTCTCTTGTGTTGCATCCTTCCTGATGCTTTCTGGTGCAGGTTAAGACTTCCATTATGAAAAATGCTCAGGTCCTAGTAAGAGGAGACTTCAGACRGAAAAACAGACTCAGGGCCAGACCTGTATCACAGCTGCCCCACAGCAGGAGCGTACTGCCCCTGGACTGACACCAGCTCTTAGCCCGGCTACTTTCCATTTCTTTCCACTACCCTAGGGGGTACACACAAGTAACCTTAAAGCATCTGTGCATTAAGACGCCTTTGCAATTCCTTTTAGAGCTGTGTAAAAAAAAAAAGACTATGTAATATAGTCCAAAGGAGTTATTCCAAATAAATACCAATATAAATGAGCAAAGAATTCAACATGTATTGTTACCTGACAAATAATAGAGAAATGTGCATGAGACAAGATTGAGGAGGAAACAGATTTCGAAATTTTTCTTTCGGGATCAATGTATGATTTAAATTTATAAATATGAATAAACTGTACATGCCATTTGCTACCTTTGCTGTGAAGAAAGGTTGAGACCTTCTTTCGGTTCTAGGCCCGAGAAACTTGTGACAGTCTCTGTATCCAGAATGCCAGAACATGCTCCTGGAACAGGTTAATTCATACAAATGAATTCAAATTGCATTTCTTGTGAACAGCAACATACACAGCTTTGAAAGTCACTTTGTGAAGATTTGTCTAAAYGAATGTTCATGAAGAACAAGCACAGGGCAGCCTAAGCATAGCTGTGAAAAACAAAAACATTAATGTTACAGTGAAAGGCTACGGAATTGTGCGTATTTACCATATTCACATAGCTCTAGAACAGTTTTACTTTTCTTGTCCTTAAGATTTTTCTGATCAAGCCTTAACTATTTGTAGGCATCTCCTACATTCATTCATATTAATCTAGTTCAAACTTCTCTTGTTTTTTGTTTCCTTTTCTCTAACTGCCGAGTRTTTAATAAGATACAGAAGAAAAGACAGATAACCATGGAAAGAACAAAAAGGGCACAGAATGACAGAATGAGTAGCATCATAGGACATGTATGAAATTAAATGTTCAATCTATCTTGAAAGAGTTAATTTCTTTAGGGGGTCTTGAAGGATCAAGGATGGACTTTATCTATATTACATAAACCTGCAGTAGAATGAGCTTAAATCAAGCAGCATGTTAAAAGGAAGACAAAAACTGACAGAACATGRAATAAACCATTATCATCTTACCATAAGATGGTAACCTCTAATTCCATGCCATCAGAGATCTGTTCCTCACTAAACRTGTCTTCTTCAGAGGCTTGCCAGCCCCTTCAGTCATTTTCAGTCTGTCATCAAATACAGTAGTGCACATCTTTAAATGGGATGTTTGGTATCTGATATGAGCATCAAAGATTCTGACAGCTGCAGATGCTTCTAGCAACTAGATTATTAGGAAACATCTCTTTTTCGCACACCCCCATCCCCCTCTTTGCTACATTTCCCTGGCAATTGCATACCATGGTATGCATTAGAGTCAGAAGGCTAGCAGCCAGCTAAACTCCAAGTTATTCTTTCACACATGGGAAAGAAATTCTTTAATTCTGTAAAGCTCTTGGGATTCAAATAATATTTCTAATCTATCTTCTCCAGTAAAGAAATGAGCGGTCTCATTCTGCATCCTGGGTGAGTTATTTAACTGAAAAAGAACAGCTTGTTTTGATTTCATCAGAGGCTATTTATCAAYAATCCTATGATTATGACTTTTACTTATCTAAAAATGACCTAAGAGATCCTTTCCAACTCTACAGTCCTATATAAAAATAACTCCAGTAAGCACCTCAAAGCTGTTGTCCTGTAACACCAGCCGCCTTCTCCGTTTAAAAATGTCTCTGACCAATCTCTAATAGATAAAACCAGATTTTATGCTTTTCCGAGACTGGTAAACATCACAGCACATTAGACTAGCCCACTAAAATTCTCTTTTTATTATCCAGTAATTTTGAGGATGATATCCATCTAGCTAAGCAAGGCATACAATCAGCTTCAGGGTTCCACAAATAACAGTATTTCTGCAGTAATGCTATAAATGGTTAATAAAAATGAATCACTTATCTGAAAGCTCACTTAGTGAATTGTATTCAAACCAAAATAAACAAACAAATAATAATAATAAAATCAACTCAACTTCTAATTGCTATCTATTCTATTACTGGTAAACCAGAAGCTTATTTAGGCAGGTTCTAATAAGTGCTTCACCCTAGTTTCAGTTTTTCACGTAAACTATACCTGGATAAACTTGAATATACTACTCTGCAAAACTTTAATCTCTTTTSTATCTTTTAAGGAAGGGCTTCCCTATGATATCAAATAATAAGCAACATTAACAACCTATTTGTATTCTAGTAGCAGAGTACTTCCAAGATTTCAAATCAGGAAGCGGGTGTCCGTGCGCTAGGCATCATACGACCATCTAGTAAAACCTGCCCATCACCCAAAACGTATCAAGACAGAGATGATGAATGGTATGAGAGCATAGTTTATTAACAGGTCACTCAGGATGTTGAGTGGGAAACGCTCTTGATTTGCTTAAGTTTGTGTGTAGCGGGGATATGGTTGTTTTAGAGGACAAACTGGTCAGGGCAGATGTGGGAACAGGAAAAGCARTATGGAAAGTGAAGGGATGTTAAAAAGCTAGTAGGAAAGAGAGGTGTCAGATGGGCACGTGGATGAGCGAGTCAGTGCAGAAGAGGGGTGGGAGCTGAAAAAACTCCGTTATCTACAACAGGAAATACTTTGAGTTGAAAGAGGCTGCAGAAGGGCCCAAGGCCCATTAGCCCCCTCCCCACGGAGGGAAGGGGGCAGCCGGGCTGGCCACCCGTAGCGCTCCTCTGCCGCACCGTCTCCTCCGCTTGCGAGACTTCCCCGGAATCACCGAACCAAACGGCTCAGAAGCACACGGGGCTGCCTGCCGCGTCAGAAGCGCTCCCCTTTTCTCTGGAAACCAGCGTAAGGGGCGAACAGAAAACCAACAGCCTGACTGGAAGGGGTCTACAGCAAAAGGATAAGCGAATTATAATGAAAGTCTTGCGACCCTTTAAAGTAGTTTCTAAAGCCACCGGAATGGCTAGGTTAGTCCTTAAATAGTGCAGGTTAACTACAGAGGGTAATTAATGTGAAGGAACTTTTTTTGCAGGAAGGTCACAAAGCAACACAAAAAAACTTCTGTGCACACAGTTTTTTCCTACTTCGCCCACTTACACACTTTTTGGCCCACTCCATATCAAGTCCGCCTGGAAACGTGCATTTTTGATTGACACCCTGAAAGATTTTTAAACTAACAATTGTGGTGCTCGCAGTTTCATTTTTTACTGCAATGAAAACAAGAGGGCTAAACTRCTTTGCTTGAGCACATGGTTGGTACTGAACGGAGCCCTGCGCCTGCCAGCACGCACCCTCTTAACAAGATTATTCTGTGGTAACGTAACTTCTGTAAAACACATATCCTGACTGAAAGAAGGTCTCTCCCAATTGACTAACTGGAAACCAACAACTAAACTGCTAGAGCGAGCATTAATAATCACTATCTATAGTTTAACATCTTTCTTTCTCTTCTGCAAATTAGAACAGCTGAATAGGTTAGAATCAGGAAATCTTTTTGTGGAGGAAATGATTGCTCCTAACTGTCCAATAAATACAATACATAAAACTCTTCTACAACATTTTGGCACTTTTTGTGGTGATGTGTTGCTGGCGAGGTATCTGCTTGTTAGTTGTAAGTTATTAGTTATAGTTAAAAGTTAATGTCAGAATTCTTTCAGATACTAATCATTCTTCTAAATTCTGCAGCTAAGGCATATAGTGGGTAGGTAATAGTTGTGGAAGGTTTTTTTTTTTCTTTAAACAGAATTACTTATGTTTATCGATTTACAATTACATTGTTACTTTTGATTTTAAAAGGTATCGTTAATGATGATTACCCATTTTGTCAAACATTTATCATTTATAGTTGAACTTTTAAGTATGTGATATTCCAATCATTTTCTGAGTCGTCCCTAGTGGTTCAAGGAATCATAAATGCACTCCTCTAGATCAGGCACTTATTAACATCCCATTTTATCTTTAAACAAATATTAACATATGATCATAATTGTTTGGAAATGCTGAAAAAGCTTTCTATTTAAAGCAGTCTTTGGCTGACAGTTCTCCCACACTTGATGTATTAATTTTTCCATCTTCAGGAAAATGTTGCCATGAGAAAGAACAGCACTACAAAGTTGTCAYTGAACATGTGGGAAGAGGGAGTTTTTTCTCAGACCATCTTGTAGTCAGTCAATGAAAACTATTACTCTCCCTTGCTTTTATTGATGTACATCAGATTCCGCTTTGGCGGTAACGATCCAAACATCCATCTSTCTTTAGGTTAGCTGGAGACAATCTAGCAAAGGAGATACAACACAAGTGCTCTCCTGGTCCCTCAAGGGAAAATGAGGATGCTATCAAGCGCTGCGTGAGAGCCCAGGCATCAACACTGCAAATCCGCAGGGACAGAGAGAAGTGCCCTGAACGGCACAGACGCACAACTTCCCCTGCTGACCTGAAAGAAAAGTACCAACAGCCACTCAAAAGTTGCAATTGCCATCAGCTCTCTCCGTATCTCAGCTCAGATAAGGAATCTGCACGGATGGACCCTGGTTCCAGCGCATGGCCCCAGTGGGGTGGCCCTGCCTTGAGTCTGTGTGGCAGSGCAGGAGAGCTGCCATCCCGCTCTGATGTACTCCTAAACACAGGGGCAGCAGAGGAAGCAAGAGAGGACCACAGGAAAGTCATATACCCTCACTTAGAAATCTCAGTGATGCACTTTCAGAAGACATGCTTGTATTTTGAGCTCTTTTGCAGTTGTCATCCTTTCAGTCCTTCCTTTTTATGGAAGGATCTTATTCTAGTTATGAACAATTCCTTTGGTTTATAATGTCCCTGAGGTTCCCTGCCGGGTTTTAGTAAAATAAGAATCTGCACTTTAAACAAAGACACCTTCCTTTCCTGTTCTTTAAGTGTATAGAGCCTGAGTAGCATTCTCAGGTTTATAAGAATTTACAGGGAAAAATACTTTTCACTATTAGTTTTCAAGATGAGAATCATACAAAATTGCTTTTCTAAAGGGAAGTGAGATGACTATTTTAGGAAACAAATTCTCTACCTACAGAACAAGTTATCCAGAAGATTATCTTTGTTTATCTGATGTTCTAGGGCTGCTGTTAGCGTCAGTCCATTTTCTTTTCCTTCAATATGCAGGATTTGTTTGCAAAAACTAATCAGGCATGAAAAGGCAAGGCAGGTTATTTCCTTTCATTCACACAAGCTTATGATTCAAAACAAATCTATTAGGCTACTTAGTGCTGCATGTGCTACTCTAATGGACAATATTCACCATACCATACCAAGCTGACACCTTGATCATTATTTTCCTGAGCAGGCTTACAGCTGAAACCACAAAACTTGTGAAATTATGATAACCTCATTATTATTTCAGTCTCTATTAATTTTCCCTTTTAAAATGATAACATATAAATATTGTATATACAAAGGTAGATCATTGTAATTCCCAACAATGGAAGGGACTCTTTAAATAGAGGAAAAGAAGAGTTTAAGAACAAAAAAAAGTAAGCTCGCTGTTTCTTGAAAGGGGCTTTCAACAGTAAGCACTGATGAATATAGCTTTATGGGGCTAGGTACTTCTGAGAAGTAACTGGACAGATCCCAATTACCCTAAGAAAAGCAAAAATAATAAGGCCATAAAGTATACATCAATGAATATATCTCTGTATAAGACAACACCAGTCAATACAGTAACTAAAATGATTCCTTAAGACATATTRCTTCTTATATCACTCATTCACTACATAATTTGCTGCATAGAAAAATGCATAATTAAAAATGTGTAAAATTAAAAATTATGAACAAGTTTTATTGGTCTCCTAAAATTAAGGATCTTGAAAAGAAGTCAGAACCATACAGCTGAATTTGTAAAATATAACATCTATAAAATAAAAATGAGATTTCTAGGAATCCATATATATACACATGTGTGTACGCATACACACAAAGGTATACTTCGATGTACTTCTACTCTACATAAAGCTACTCAACTATGATTGAGCACAGTATCATGTACAGCATGAACATGAATAAGCGCTTGAAAGAGTCAAATATATATATTATATAATACATATGCATTCAATACATATAAAGTTTTTCATATCCCACGAAGTTATAATGGACTAAATTCCTTTGTGTTTTCAGAAGCCATTATAGGCCTAAACTGAGCCTCAAAGCCTCCTAGAAATGCTAAAATAAGTCATAGTCTCACCACAGTCCCGTAAATGTTTTCCTATGCTTAGGAAATTATAATAATATTAATTAATATTACATTATAAATGCTTRTGGTTTCCTATTTTCCTTCATGCTTAGAAGCAATTTATAACCCAAGGTATGAAGACAAAAAATAATCASTGTACAGGTATCAGGGGACTATAGCTCTTTTATATGAACAGCTTTAACCAAYCCTCAGGAAATAGCATCAGCTTCAGTTTCAAAAAARTTCCTCTCTGCCCAGATGAGCACAGGCTTGTTTTTTCGCTAAATGTTGAAGTGTTGATCTTATTTAAGTGCTATTTACTATACTTCCTTAACATCACTTGCTGTCATATATTGAGTTTATTTCTAACACCACTGAATACAACTTTTGCATATTTGCCTGTACTGTCTGAATGCTTTAGAGATTGTCCTAGTGACCTCCAATCCACCTTCTGCTCTGCTAGAGTAGCAGAAACATGTCAGTTTAAAAACATCTCATGTTGTATATTCTGTGAGTTTTTGTATTAACCTAAAAATCCACCTGAATRTGTCTGTAGTGAAGGCAAATGTTTACTTTAGGTGCATTCACCTAACTCCTGTTAAAGTCGGTAAGAATTGCACTGAGGTTTCCTAAGACAAAAGTTTATCTCAACAGTTTTCTTTCCTCCCTCCTTCCACCAGCTTTGACTCCGTAATTACTACCTACCAATAACACATTCCTTTAAGACTCCATGATACGAACTTCAGAGCATCATTCAATTAGCTTCGAAATACATTTCATGCAGACATTCAAAGCTTTGAATCAGTCATTTACACTTGGCAATAGTTATCTTTCCACACAGTTTAAATACTTTTAACTTTACTATCATACTGCTTATACTAGGTAAGTCAGCATAAAGCAGCCTTCCATGAAATTAAACAAATGGCTCAACTTCTGTCAAAAAAAAATGCTGAAATGCTTAGAATTAAGTTTCTAAAATATTCATCAGAACCAGTGACAATTCATTTATCTCTAAATCACCAGTCTGTAGTTGTGGGCACTTGGTAAGTATTTTAGAACATTAAAAAGTCATCACATGCTTCCAACCACTCTGTCATCTCTTCTTTCAGCATTAACCCTATTTAATGTAGGAATTTAACCAGCTTCTTATGTTTAAATTGCAGTTAGAGACATTCTGGACAGTGTTAACTAGCTCCTATTTCCCCTTCTGATTATCATTATTGAATTCCTGCTCCTTAAAAATCTCTTTCACTAATAAGTCAAACAYGCCCATTTTACAGATTCAGGGTGAGGGGCTCTACTTGCGGAAGAGAAGCCCACGTTAAAATTATCACTCCTTATACAACAGCTCCAGCTATGGAAGGGTTCATCAGCATTAGGCAAGCTTACTCTGCTGTTCTGAATCGTTGTTTTTTCTAGTCTAGCTTTAAAGAATGACACTGATGATGTTTCCAACACTTTCTAATAAAATACGATGACAAAAGAGAGTCACATGTCAGCATGCCTGTCTCAGAGTAGGCTGGTGTGTGGATGTGGCACTGAAAAGAACCTGGCTAGATAAGACTGCCTTCCCGATATGAATGACTGAAGTTAATAAGGCTTCCTTTAAGACACAGATCACATGAGAMAATACATGCTATGTATGCTGGCCTGACATACATCATCTAAAAAACAAGTTCTTCCCTAGAGAATGTTAAAATTCAGAGAATTAGCTTTATTGAGTAGATGAACTGGCTGCAGCACAACTCCATACCACAACTAAAATGGTCATCTCCATTGGCTCTTACTAGGCCAAAGGAAGAGTTTTTGCCCTGCTGGGAGTTTTGCCACAGATGTCAACAGAGCCAGGGTTTCATGCAGCCTCCTGAAGGGTCAAATACAGAAGAAAGGGCTGCACTGACACAGAGCATCTGAGCTTGCTCTCACACCAAACTGCTCGTGGGCTAACGATCTTGTCTCCTTGCAGAGTAAAGCATGGCAGAGACTGTAGGGTATCTCTGCACAATAACAACCACAAGATTTGTACTGACCAGAAAGAGTATGATTATCGTTTCTTGTATGTGCATTTAAATGTAATAGCAAGGATATTTCTTAAGAGAAGGAACAGGTTAGAATATAYTAACTGAGTTAGCAGGTGTGACCAGCAGGACAGGTGTTCTGAAAWGTGGGTCTCTCCAGTCACCAGATTCCTTTAGAAAGTGCTAAAAATATTGTCGCTGCCATTACTTAACGCTACACTGGAGAAAACAGAATATTGAGAGCAGATACACTGATACAGGGGACAGACAAGTCATCTAACAGTAACTTTTCTATCCTCAACATGGACGATTTTGATTCACACAGCAGCTGCCGTACTTGTGGCAATAACATCTCAGGCTGAAAGCTGGTCAGTGCTGAGAAAGAAGGTTTAAATCTCAAACATAAATGTATGGAAAATGGAATAAAATCCTAGATGCTATGTGAAGCAGTAACAGAGACAACAGTCTTCCTTCTAAGTCGGAGATGACAAAATGTGCAGAGAAGTAGGCTGACATGTATGGGTTTATAGAAAACTTATAAAGTGCCACATTTTGAAGGAGAAAAAACTAAGATTGCAATTGTTTATTTTATTAAAAACATCATACCATTTTTCATATGAAAGATAATGAAAATAATGGTATGAGCTCTCATGTCTTGGCCAAATCTAACTGGGTAATTTGTATTCTATTTGCCTAAAAAATATCTAATACTTTTCTCCTTCTGTTACATGCACTACCAACACATGACATTATAAAGGTAGAACTGTTCACTCTAGATATCTCTGTGTTTTAGTAGCAAGTCAAATGATTTATATAAACAGTCCACTGCTGAGCAATTGTTAATTATTTTGGTAAGACTATCAGGAAACTCTAAACTCTCTAACCAGCCTAGGATTGGTTAGAATCATATCTGCCTAAAGAACAAAACTGGAACMCATGCCCTCTGTTGTCCTCTACATATATTTTTTAAAAGAGAGAGGAAAGCTTCAGAAACTAACAACAGAGAAATGCTACTACTAGTAAACTGGGAAGGAAACATCAAATGCTATAATGAAAGACAAGGAAACATGGAGGCCAGAGAAAAACTTTGTTTGCCATTAAAAAAAAAAGAAATCTGACCCGGAAGAACCTATTTGACTGCACAGACATGGCAAAAACATGAATCTGTTCACAGTTTGTCTTGCAGAAATTCTGCACAAAGTAAACTACACGCTAAGTTAAAGAACAACTGACATGTCTTGAGCAGATCAGCACATTCTTCATGTTCAGTCTTCCATTCTGCCTCATCAAGCATCTGTATTTCAACAAGATCCTTGCTAAACAGCTTATTTAAAAGCTTAAAGCTTTGAGAAAGGTGCCTCTGAAGTTCCCACCGCAAAGTGAATTTTGGTGCAGCTGCTTGATTACACCACTTGCAGGAAACATTGCAGGAACCTTCTATGCTACTTACACATCATATTGCTGCTAATGCTTACGGCAGCCAGAAAGTTTCTCAATTTTAGGATAAAAGCTATCTGTCTTCATAGATAATGTTTTGTTTTGATAAGTGAAACAAAAATATATATATATCATTACAAATAGTTATGTATCTGCTTTGCAGATTTTCAACTATTTTCATTCTCTCAAAATTAACTTTCATTTTCATCTTTAGTGTTCCTATAAAGCTCCTCAGCTTGTATCCTCTCATGCACAGAACTATCAAGCAGAATATTAAAATGGTTTGTCTGACAAACATGACACTGTTCACATTTAAGGAGTTTATGGAGATACAACTGGAAAGAACACTTGGAAAAATAGCTCACCGCAAAAAAGCAAGGGATTGGCTAAACGCATAAAAAGCACAGGAGAAGGTAAGTGAGAGCCAGCTCCACAACACAGAACCCATGGGTGCCTCTGGCAGAAAAATTGTAAACAGGAACGGTTGGAATTTAAGAGAAGGTCAAGTTACATCAGGAATAATGAGACAGTAGGTAGGAAGACAGGAATTCAGTTTTCCCAGATTGTATCATGCTTTTCTCTTCAGTGGATGTACTAAAAGGGGCCAGAAAGCTATAAAACAAAGAGGAAAAGGAGAGCGTGCAGATGAAGCAGCAAGACATTATTGAATCATCTTGTAAAATGTTAGACAGTAACAATAAGAGAACACATAAATGGTGAAATTTTAAAGGACTTGAAAAGCCAAATGAAAGAGAGACTGATGATATCTAAGGAAAGAAAAACAGAACATATCTAAGAACCAGTCATAAATGAATTGATCAAAATGTTCCATCTCTTCCCTCTGTTAAACTCAGTCCTTCTAATTAGAGCGGATGGGAGCGGTGGAGCATTTAGAACCAGGGCCAGCTCTGCCTGCCAAACTCTCATAAAACATCCAGGCTCTCCTATCAGCAAACTCTCAACTGGAAACACTTCAGAAGCGAACAATGTCGATTCTACTACTTAACATGTCCTGCAGACCAACTGTAGACCACTTATCATAGCATCTTGAACTACTATTCAGAAATGACCGTATTAGTTTACAAAAACAAATACTTGACTAAGAAACCGAGGGAAAAATAGCAGAAACAGGTGTCAGCTTTCAGTCTGGTACTGTACTACTACAGAAATTATAGCTAAACATTAAAAATACATTAAAAATGTTAAAAAAAATCCTAGACACACTATCTCTTCTTCCTTCTTGACACTAATGGTCAAGGAGCAGTTGTGAAGAAAGCAACTCCTAGCTATTCAGATTGGACAGTCACACGAGTATCACTGGTCATAATCTCATCACATGCATCTCAACTCAGGAACGAAGAAACCTCAGTAGGAAGACTCAACAGCTATCCTCTTATCCTGTTATTCCAGCCAACCTTGTAATTTCCTTTAACTAGATCTCATTATCAATAATCCTTTYGGTAGAATCAGTTACATTTTAAACTGCTTATTACATGGATTACATGACAAGAGAAACAAAAGCAACTCAAGAATAATTTTGCCAAAAAAACATTTATCTCTATATACAGAAGATGCTACCCCTTAAAATCTTTCAGATGAAATTAAGGTGTCTCTGAAAGAGTGATTTTTTTCAAGAGCTGCTTCTATTTATAATGGAAATAAATCCCACCTCAGAAAAACTTTTATGAGAACCTTTATGCAATTATTTAAATTGCATCTTCTGAACTACCTGAAAGAATAATCTGGAGTATCTGAAAGAACAGATGTAACGGAGAACAGTTGGTTCAGCCATGAGTTCATAAACAACCGCCCTAATGAAAGGATAATATTAATCTCCCTGTCAAAACTGATGAACAAAAATTAAAGGGCAAATTCAATTAATATCTTGTTCTCAGCTAAGAGTTCTCTCAGCTGTGATAAGAGTCCTTCTCAAGTAACACTMATATATGGAAAAATGTTGCTAGTATATTCTGCCTATGAATGTTCTTTCTGACATACTTCAAATCCTGCATCTTTAGATCACTTTTCTTCTGGAGTAGGTATTTCACATTACATCAGTTTGTRCTTCATAAACTTTAAAAGATTAGAAATTTCCAAATTCACCTGAAGAAAAAAACTTTTTAAAATTAACCCTCAAGTGTTAACAGATTTCCTTTCTCTCCTGCACTACCACCCTCAAACACATTCTACTTGTTTCATACATTATCTTGCTTGTCACTACATTAACATCTTTCTCTTCCATTTTTTTTTTCCATCCAATTTTTTATGTAGTCCCTCATTACAAACTGTCTAGTCTTTCCCAGTCAAGAGGCTTCAATACATTGTCAWCATCCTTTACATGCATGTTACATTCTCTAGAACAACAAAACTACTTTAATTTCCAAGGAGTCTGGCTGAAGAGTAGCTACATGTACCAGGTTTTTACAAGTGTCTCCCAAGATTTAATTCCTCATCTAGATACAAGTAAAGCAGTAAAGCTACCCACTAAAAGGGTCCCTTTACAAATGCCTCTGCTGAAATACCCGAGATAGCCATGCAAGAGCTCTCATTCAAAGTATTTAACTATTCTATTCTTTTTAGCACGGTCAGAGCTTGGTAACTGACCAGCTTCGTTTTAACATCAGTCATGTGTGGGCCTCTGTATCTACTGTCTGTCTAATGCCTTTCTAATTGACGCTATAGCAAGAGACAGCATCATGCGGTGTGGGTTTCACCTCCTGGAAGACCGGTAAGATTATTCTCCACTCCATTAAGTTCATTAAGAATAAACTAGCTGTGTGGAACAATCCTATTYATTCTTTTCAACTTGCTATTCCCTGAGGCTAAATTAAACAGACAYTAATAGAATGAACTCTGACCACAAACAGAAAAAAGGTGAAACACTGTCTTCACCCCAAATTTCTGTTTTTCTCTTGCATTGCCATGCTCTACTGCCACATATACTCCACACCTGGATCCCTACGCAAACCGCATGGCAATTGTTCGGAGCTCGAGATCTGCGCTGCACACCGTTGAATTAACGAATGTGCTATGATAATACAGTGTTTGCTCCTACGAGGAGCAGGCTTTCGCTGCTGTGCGCAGTGACGTCTCTGTCAGGAAACTTTGTTGTCCTGCCAATTTACATCTCAGCCACATGTCAATTACAAAAATAAAAAAACAAACTTAACCAATGTAATTGTTCTCCAACCACATTCTGTTTCGACTGCTGAGATTTTCACATTTTCAGGGTGGAAGCCAGGTCCTTCAGTACATAATGACACAAACTGCACATTTTTGCTACGACTCTGAGGGCCTCTAGCATCGGCTGCAACGCTGCATTCAGTACGTTCTTCATCCGATGTCAGTTTCTGCTGTCACCAAACCGTATTTCATGGCAGCTGCATTTCCTAAATTAAATATTTTGTCTTAGAAGTGATTCAACTATCAGACACAGAGAAACAGACTGAACTGTTTTTGATGAGGAAACATAATATTAACTCTCCATTCAACAACGAAAACAACTTATTATACAAAAAAAATCTTAGATCTTACTCGAACACAGCACTGATCTCTCTCAAGTGGAGGATCTTTTACCTGGYCTTTTGTATTAATTCAGTCCCTTCAAGTCCCTGAAGGGCTGCTCTTCTCAGCTGACTGCTCTTTCTGAACTGATTTCCATCTCAATGCTCTCTCTGCCCACAGGAGGACTTTTTTTTAAATGCCTTCCAAAAAAATAAATATATATATAAAAAAAGAATGCACCTTTGTTTGTCAGATTTGCTATTGCTAACATCATGGATCACGGTATAGCTGTACACTGTGGTAGTTTGCCCCAAGGAGTATTCAGACTATTTAAATAAAGCACTATGTCAGAATTTCAGCAATGAGAGAAAAAAAAGGAGTCATCAAACAGAGGACACATTATGGAGAAGCTGTCCAAATGCCTATCACCTTTATCCAAAACAAGTACTGTCTGTTTGTTATGTTAAGCTGATCAGATAGTGTAGCTTTAAAGCCTTCATGGAAGGAAATGTAACTTAAGGAGGGTTTTGCAGGAAAGCAGGATGGCCAAGAGATGCACTTAATAGTGAGAAAATTCTGCAGGCACATGTTGCAGCATGGAAAAATCACTGTGAGAAGAGATGCAAGGTGTCTGCTATCCACTCTGATAAGACATCATATGGAAAAGCAAAATTCTTAAAAGCGTGGGCTACCAGAGATGCAACGTTTCTTAAAAAATAAAAAGCTGCTTCTAATGGTGAGAAGTACGAAGAAATCAGCACAGTCAAACTGGAACATCATATCAAATCAATTCCTTGAACATCACTCAAAAGATCAGGCTACAAACTCGAAAGTTAGCCCCTATGATGAAAAAGAGGGCACTTATATCCCCACCAAATTCAGTATCATACTAAATTTTAAGACCAATTATTTATTGTACATCAACAGTGAGCCAGACCTTTTCTGCCAAGGCTGAGTATGATGTCCTTGGCCCAGGAAATTTCAGTCTAAATAGCTGAGAGACTGGATGCAGCATCTGGAGTGACAGGTGGAAATGACACATGCATTGAAAGGGAGATCATTTTGACTTTGAGAAGTTTTCTTTTTATTTCAACTCTTCCCTTTTCTTTTAATAGCTTTTATGGGGAAGTAAAGGTGACGAGCTTGTAAAGCTGATTTTGGAGGCTTCTGAAGGAGAGGAACAAATGCAAAGAGAAGGAATTACTAATCTAAATACCCATGCACCTTGGGAAAAGCATACAAGTAATGCATATGATAATGTGGAATCACATAGTTCATCACAGTATTTTCAAATTAGGTCAGAGCAGAGCTGGGATAGAGACCACAGACAAGCAGCCCACAGCGTACCGTACAAACTTCTAAGTGCTGTGTGCCAAAAGGTTGCCTGAACAAGCATCTCTGTCAACAGACCTCCAATCTTGTCAAACACAGTAACTTGGAGGTAAGTGTTAAAATGGACCAAAGAAAAAGGAAAATATATTTGCTTAAGTCATTTGACTTTATCAAGAGGAGTTGTGTGGTGCTCAAGAAGCTCTCAAAACCAAACAGATAAGATGTGTATATGATGAGTATTCTAATACATGAGTTATTAAACATGGTGATGGTCCCCAAAATGGTGTGGTCAGCAGAAAAAACATTTGAGGAGGAGGAACACACTGATTAAGAAACTCAACAGCACCGTGGTCTCCAAGAAACCTCTAGGGAGGTAGGAGAAAGACCCCACTTCCCACATTTGCATTTCACATCTGGGAACTGTGAGTCATCACATCCATATTGGTTCAAATCCAGAAACTGCAGGAAGGAAGGAAGCTTGGGGGTGGCAGGGGAGTGAAAGACAGGGGAGTGTTTCCACTGTGAACAAAGAGAGTGAGAGAGAATGTAGCATGGTCCTGCTGAGCATCAGGAAAGTTAAATTTGCAGCTTCAAAACTACTTTCAGATCCTATACAGACAAGAGTATGCAGGAGTTAACTGGTTGTTAGCTGAAACATCTTCTCAGTTTTTGTCCCCTAAACTTGCCTTTAAGATCCTATGCAACAGCTAGGAAAGACCTTTTGTTTTTGAAATACAATAAGATAGTGCTTTCTTCTATTTGTTCCCTTTCTGGAACTTTGTTACCAAGAACTGAAATTTCTCTATTTTCATCTCCTTTCTTATCTAATGCTTGAAATAAATTCAACAGAGGCTTAAAAACATGAGGCACGCTGTTACTTCAGAAGACCAAATGTCAAGACCAGAAGAAACATTTCTTTTGACAAGCACAGGCCAGCTCTCATCTAGTGATAGAAGATTCGTAATTCCATATTTCTCTTAGACCACACATATAACTTAAGGAGAGCCAGAGAGGGAAGGGTGACAAATTAGGTCTCTGTAAATAATGTAACTGAGTTAAAATAATAATATACGTTCTAATTAAATACCCATGAATGGTCTAAGGCAGTTCATTACCATTATTTATGGACACTGTCATGATGATCCTCCAGCAGCAACGATTGTACTTACCATTCAAAAAGCATTCAATAACAATAWTTCACAGTAACCTCATAGATTCTTGTGATAAGCAGCACAGTTAATGAAAATAGTTTGATATACAAAAGTTTTCTAAGAGTCCTATCTGATGCATTTTTTTTTTTACATTATTTTTTTCTCTATTGAATTAAATGGACTTACTTGAGCTTACATTTTGTATCAACCTGTAAATCTGCTTCCTGGAGCATACAAATATGGAGACATGTCCATAACATATCCCAGTCATATAACAGAGACAGCTGCTACATGTAGCTGTTCACTCTTCTGTCATTTACGTAACATCCTAAGACAGCATTCATACCAAAGCCAATAAAGTGATCTTACAACAGAATACTAAAAAGGGGGGAAAAAAAGTTAGTCCAAAAATTCTGCAGTAAAAACAGGTGACATTGAATAAAAGCAAACACTAATGACTGCTTCATCTACTGCTGTCTCAGTTCATTATTCCATCAAACAAAGCAAGCAGAAACTATTGTTTTATAAAAATATATAAATGTATAAATATAACATATACAATATAAATGTGTATGCGTGTTTATATGCACATATATAAAATATACATAAAAAAGCAGTGCAAGTCCCAAGGAAGTAAAAGGAAAACTAAACTGCTTTGTAGACATCCTGAGCCTCTACAACAGGGAATTACAGCTGAAAAACAACTTTTCAAAGGTTTTTAGATTGTATACAAAGTAACTGATAGACTTTAGTAATGACTATACTCCTTCCAACTCTCTAATAAAATCTATTATCTCATTCCCTTAAGGCAACTCCACAGTCCTGAKCTGCTACAGACACTGAGGAAGAGGTCTGTCACAAATTCCTTGCTCATCTTACTACTTAGTAAGTTATCTTGCTGTCAAAGTGATGATCTATTGCCTCTTGGGCCTGCAAAGCTTACAATTTTGCATGGACAAAGTGATACATTTTGTCTTTACGGTAAAGGGAAAGATACTGTTTGTGCCTCCTGACTACAACTGGATTCTGCAGGATGCCATAAAACACATCCAGATCTGTACTACCACGGTTATCTAGCATCGTGCTAGACAGGTATCAACTTAGCTGAAAATGCAGCACCCACCCCTCCCTCCAGAACTCAAAACTGAGAATGCTTCTTCCCAAAGCAGAAGGATGAAGGACTTTAACTCCAAATATTTTGTACTTGGTGCACAACTCTTGAAAAAAAGTCTGACTCCCAGATGAGCCAAATGAGAACTAACACAAGAGAACAGAGCTGCTATTTCATAAGGTGGTAATTCATGTCTATATTCCAGATGMAAAACTGCATGAGCCTCTTCAATTCAGCAGGAAATGGCCAATGTCCTTGCTCCATGCTGATCTGCGCATATAGCAAAACAGGAGGAGCACACAGGCTGTGCACAGATTGGAGAACTTTATTCGGGAGCCTAACTAGAGCTCTGTGTCATCAGAGAGACAGAAATGTGCCAGATCATGGTTTGCCCCTGCATGTAGTTACGCCCAGCACTTTAAAAGCCCAAGAAAGACCAAAGAGAAAATTTCAGAAAAATGGAGGTCTCCATCTGGACATCTTCATCTAGATCAGCTAAATTGTTTGGCAGTCCTAGGGGCAACAGCTCTTTGACTAACCATGTACTATTAAGTGCAGACAGCTTCTAGGGAAGAAAACAAAATCATCTTTGAAGTTTGGTTAGCCAAATAGGAAGCACCTGCAGTTTCAGAGAAGGGGAAAAAAAAAAAAGTGATTAGCCTGGATGTCTTGGGTTTCAGTTTTTAAAGGATTGCATCTTTCTCAATTTCACCATATCAGGCATTGGGAGCCTACTGCCTGCAGGCAAGCTGTAGCTTGCAGTTTTACAGTCCACAGCCACGTTGATATATGTCAATTAACACAGGCAACAATGCTGTCTATGAAAGATGCATTTAGTTTTCGTAAAGTTACTGGTAATAAATTCCTTTTCTCRCAGAAAGAATAATGAAAACAAAGATGTGCACACTGCTTTTTAAAATCTACACAAGGCTATCAGAAGTTGACCTAAACTGCAATTGTAGTGACTCACCATGGCACGAGCAGCAAGGATAACATCTTTCTCAATTCTAATGCAGTTCTTTATTTTATGTTAGAGATTTTTTTCTTTATTTTTGCTCTGTTCAATAAAGTCTGTAATAACAATTAATTACTTCCTCAAGTTCTGTGAGCAATAAAGTGTACTAGCATTCCTTTAATTGCACACATACTACACAGAAGAYGTTGATGTGGTGCAAGCGCTTTCCGAGTGGCCACGATAGGATCATGACACAGAAACAAGGTGCATACAAGTAAGAATGAGAACGAGTCCTAAGACAGTATGCAAAAGCAAACATAACTGATTTCTAGACTCAAAGCAGTTACAGCACATTACAGAAAACTCACGCTCCACTGACTTTTCAGTCTCACTGCACAAATCAAAACTATGCTATTTGCATAATCAGCTCTGCCTTTCAGAATTTAACAGCAGGTCTATGTTACAGTCAAAGTATACTTAACATAATAGGCATGTGTAAAAGAATAARTTGCATGTAGGTGGCAATTTCACTCTCTAGGTTAAAAGATATCCTCTCAGAGGTGTTTTTGGAAAAGCAATTAATCTCTCTCAGTATTTTAGGCACCCATGTATCCAGCAAAATATAATCTGATTAATAACACACATTTCCTTGTGATGCCTACTTCCACCTTCCAGAAAAAGAAGCTTTAAAAATCCTTATGTTGCAATGGAGAATAGTACAGAAAATATCACCTGAAGTTATACAAATATATAAGTAGACATCACTGACAAATTCATTAGGTGAAAACTCAGAACTGCATCTGTAAAAGTACAGAACCCGTTCTTTGGTATATAATCAGGTAACTGCATGCTAATAACTGCATTAAGATATCTGGGTTTTCAAGAACGTTTTTCAAGCAACAACCATAACCACATCTACTACAAGCCACAGTTTGATACGCAATTCTTTCAGTAGCAGCAACGCTTGCAGAAACAGCTCTTACCTCCTGCTCCCTCCTCCCATGCCACTGGCAGCCGTTTGCAGAACCACCCAACACAACGAATCAGAATTAAAAGTAATCAAGAGCCAAAGAAGAAAAGGCTCTCTTGAACCTGTCAGCTCCCTGATGCAGCTCACCACCAGTCCCACAAATGTATTAGTACAACTCAGAAGGTGGCAGGGGGCTGCTTACGCAAGCACAGTTGTCTAAAGAACCACATGCCAAATTTCTCCCTGAGGAAGCAATTGTGTTTGCACCAAAACATCTGAAAAATCTTCCCCCCTGTGCCTAAYCCGTGGGATCCTGGCCCAGGAATACAGATCTGGAATGGATCCCTGGGGGGTCTCCTAGTCCTCCCCTTGCAATAGAAGGCAAGTATCAACTGAGCAAATTCTGTCAGTCAGGAAATCTATTTTGTTAAGTCACTTGCTAGTTAAATGAGTATACAACTTACGGTTGAAGTGAATACACAACCTGGGGAAAAAAGGTTTCTTAGGCACTATGTAGAGAGAGGAAACTTAAGTCAGTTTTGATAAAGCTTTGTAAAATATAGCGGCAACATTGCTATTTTTTCCTTCATTACCACTTCCAAACTTGAGTTTAAAGCAAAGTTAATGATTGTTAAAGTCATTAAAATGGAAGCACCTAAGAAAAGACCTGAGAAACCTTCAATTAAAGTTCAGTTGTTTTTATAGTGTTGTAAAAACATAAAATATAAAAGGAAAAAAATAGTATATAACAGTGATAGTACAAAACCCCCAAACCCCCAAAATGCATAAAATGAGTGACACGTAACTACAAACAATTTGTATTAAAAGCTGATTGCTACAGTTGAAGTGAGTAATAGTACACGTCTAACCAAGGCATAATAGAATCACTCACTCTGAGCGAACTGTAATCCTGTTGCACTTTATTAAGCTTCATGCTATCCTTGAATTTCCCAGCGCTAACGGAAATGTTGCTTCATTGCCTCTGCAGGAGCAGGCTTACAACAACAAACAGACTCAGCTACCCCAACTAGCTTGTTAACTCAATGAAATCAGCTCCATCACAAGGCTATCTCACAAACCCAAATTCACCACAAATACCTAATTAACAACTCACATTTAGAGACATTAAGTAGAATACTTAAAATAAATGAGTGGTAAATTAGTCCAAAAGTTCAAAATAAGGATATTACTTATTTTGTCTTCTGGTATTTTTTTTTCACTGAACAGTTCCCTGAACTGCRTCAGCCTGTCTGTGAGCACAATGTCCCCTGTAAGGTCTGGTGGTGGTTAGGCATGTGTCTAAGCGTATTATTTCACACCTGGTCAAGCACTGCAAGGAGCTACGTATTCTCCTGGATATGAATTACATCCCAGAAGAATAATCAGTGACATCTGTGATAGGGATCCCTATGATTTGCATAGCTTACTATTTCTGCAGAAGACCGCGGACCTCCCAGCCCTTGGCTGCACAGCTGAGTTTCCAGAGCCGGCCGTGCGGGGAGCCAGCTCCGGGCACTCCACCACGGCGGGCGCGCGGCCCGGCAGCGAAGCCGCGCTCTTCCCCCTTCGGCCTGCCAGCAGCCACCTCTGGAGGGACCTGGCACTGGGACAGTCYTCCCACTTACGAAACAGAAGAGGGAGGATTAAGTTCTCCGGTGTCATCTAGGAACCTGAAACGGCTCGTTTTTCTTTTGCTGGCTGACTGGCATCTTGTCTGAGCAACGGCTTACATTTATACACACATACTTATAGATATATATGTAAAATACACATATATAAAAATATACGCATATATATATGAATATAAATATCTGTATTATGTATTTTCTCAACAGTGTGGATTACGTACTTTTTTTCTTACCTTTGCAATCCCCGAGCCCGCGACGCAGGGCGCGCCCGAAGGAGCCGCGGGCTGCAGCGCGGCGCAGCGCAGCCCCCTCCGCCCGCGGAGCCCCGCGCCGCGCACCGCCACCTGCAGGCGTCGGCGCCCGCGGGGC
>NW_028187122.1:2812979-2854243 GCF_003343005.1 Rhea americana
CTCGCCCCCTCCCCGCCCGGCAGCGGAGCCCGCAAACCCCCGATCGCACCTTCCGCGCCCGCCACCGGCTCGGGGGCAGCAGCGGAGCTGCTCGCTCCTCGCCCGCAGGAAGCGGCGCTCCCCGCGCCCCACGGGCATCGCGCCACCCCGGCTGGCCCGGCTTGGAAAGCARAAACCGGCCAGCTGCAGGAGCCGCTTACCGACCCCGTGCTCGTCCCGGCCTCAGGCTCCGCTGCTGCGGCCGGGACCCTCCCGTGTCCTCCTCTCCGCGCCGGACCGGGACCGCTCCTCGCGCAGTTCCTCCCCGAGCACGCAGAGGGCTCCTCAGCAGCGCCAGGGGCAGTTTCATCACATTAACCCGGTTTTGCTCATCAAGGCAGGACCCCTTTCTGGGTGAGTGATATCGGCATTTTCAGAAGGTATTTTAAGCTCTTCTAAAGACATGCAACATTTAAGACCAGAAGTAACACCACAACTCAGGTATACTGATAACTCCCTGTCAGTCTTGCAYGTCATGCAGTTAGGAATTGTGCTGCCACTGCTCACTACTTTTAAAACATTTAAATTCAACTCAAAGCCCCAGACCAGGGGAAGGACTCGCACGGATTTCAGCAGGCTTTGGACCCTAGACTCTTGGAACAAGTTTCAAATTCCAGCAGCCTTTTGTTTATCCAAGAAAGATAAACTAAGTGGCCTGTTGAATACTGCATGGATTTTCAGGCAAGATCTGGAAAACAACAGGTCTCAGAATGGACATTAAACATCCTGTGACACTTTCTATAAGAACAAAGATAAAAAAAAATGACCTTTTTTTTTCCCTTCCCAAACACTTGTCTGATAAGGACTGCCTGGTTCCTGTCTTGCACCCAAGACCTTGCTGCCTTTCAGTGCTGCTATAAACAGCAAATGCAAATCTCCCAGGAGAGCACAAAGAGAGCCTTAGGAGAGGGTGGCTCTTACGTGTTTGTGACTGGTCTCCTATGGCAAGTTCAAAATCCTTCAGAGTACGTAAGTGCACACAGCTGCAGTAAGCAGAGCTGCTTCTGAACAGTTTCTTGGTAGGAAGAGACTCTTCTTTCTAGGTCTTGGCATAATGGGACTGTGGCATAAACTGGCTAGGACAGACTGGTCTGCAAGCACTTGTCCCTTATTCTGCACACAGTGGGATGAAGCTGTGCACTGGACAGCCTGTGCCAGCCGTGTGCGTGCTCCCTGGTGCATTACAAGTACCCCCTTACTGCTGTACGGTAGCTCGTAATGGTTGTCAAGAAGAAGGCTAGATTTTCCCCATCAATCGTGTGGGGAACAAAACCTTTTCACTGATCAAGAAAAAACGCAGCTCTCACTTTTTTTTGGTGAGATTTGGATTTTGCTCTTTTTACATTTAGATATTTTAGAAAGATTTCTAGGCTTACAGCATGTCTCATCAGCAGCATTTCTATGACAACTCCCCATCAATGATGAGAACAAGGCAAGTTGGCTGCTGGCATTTTGACCTCTGGATCAACCACAGGTAACACTTTCTTCTTTGTGGTGTGAAAAGGATGCGGTCAGAGCACCACAGAAGAACAAATAAAGCACATCATATATTGTAAGTATTGGAAATACTCATGAATATGAGCTACTACACTACTCAGTTTTTGCTCACCCTCACTAAAACAATATGCATGATTTCAAATGGCTCTTTGGAGCAACATTCTAACAACAACAGAAACACAAGGTCTTAGTTTATACTGATGTTCTGAGCATTTGTGACTGGTTTCCTCTAGTCACTGCTAGATTTTTCTCATACAAATTTCAACTGCAGACACCTGATAAACCATCTGTTGCAATGCTCCTTCTAACAGTTTGACAAACACCATAGAATAATTCAATTGTAGTGACCTTCTCAGTCGCTGGACTGTGCTTGTTGCTCCTCTGGAATTGCTGTCATCAAGACATCAAAGGAATACATTCCCTCATCTGAGGTGCCTGACCAGGCAAAGACAACAAATGTGGGAGGGGTGTTTGTTTTGGTCGCTATGCAAACATGAGCCAGAATAAAACCTTTACACTTTTTCTACATTTTTCAAACCAAACATAATCAGACACTGTAAAACTGGAATGTAATGGATGAGGTGAGTGCTTTCACAGWTTGGAGGATGGTTAGGTGCCATGGTACAATGTATGAATGGCCCTTCTCTGCATGTATGTGCTTTAARTAAGATGTTAACCTTTATATACAATTATTTGTGATAAACTGAAAACCATACTACCTTCCTTCCTCTTCCTTTTTTCTCCTCCACCTACCTAATAAAAACAGCCAACATTACAGCAACATTACTGTAACTGCAGGCTCAGAGTAACATTTTCAAATCACTAACATTCACATCTCCAGCCTTTGATATTACAGTCAATGGGACTCACAGCCTGACATCTCTGAAAATTCAGYCAGACATCGCAGGTCGGACAAACTAATCTGTATAGTTCCCTCAGCTTCCCTTCTGCAGCTACAACCCTCATCTTGAATACCCTAAGGCAAATAGGTAAGGTACTCACCTATTAGCGAGCAGAGCCTCCTTTAGATAGGACCAAGCTCTATTGCTTACCTACATACTGGACTTCAGCAGAAGATCAAAAGGCAGTGATGAATTCCTCAAAATACATTGCTCTGTTGGTCACATAYGCAATCTGGGTTAGAAGAAAAGGGTATGTAATAGTTATTTCACAGCCTTCACTCTTTTTGCAATAGAAATTCCTGGAAAGTAARAACCATCATATGGGGTCAGACCAAAAAACTGACTTTAAGAACAGTTTTGTTTCTTAGGATGCCCAGGACTACATGCAGCTAAATCTTGCAGTCTATTTTGCCTAAATGYCTGCATCACCTTCCTGAACTTGGAGAAAGGCTGGCAGAAATATTCTCTATTTCTTGATATAAACAAAATACGGATAGATTAATGTTTAACATTATTTGAGCAAGAGAATGACCCATCCGCTTTTAGTGATAATAAGCTCCCACACTTCAAAGCTAGGAATGGGAAAGCCTAGAAGTTATCCTTTTTTCTTTTGCCAACTTCAATAACAGAAGACTAGAAAGACAAACCCTTAGTCCTGCCTACACATGGAAGACTCACAAGGTATGAAATCAAGTTACGTTATACAATCTCAGACTATTTTGTTATCATGAAACAAGACCATCACTTTTAACAACCTGCTTCCCTGCTGCTGTTTATCTGTAGTCTCTGTTCTGGTCTAGTATTGAAATCCTTTAAATGGAACAGCCTACCTCTATAATTTAATACCATGGTGTTCCTCTTTATAGTATGCATGTTTAACATCCAGCTACACAAATCATTATCAAAAGCATTTTCTAACAGATCGCATTTTCCTAGGGTAAACTGGGCCTTATTCACACAAGTAAGAACCTACARAAACAAGCACAAATCCCAGAGAGGAAGCAACCCAAATTAACTCTTCCACTCTACTTGCACTTTTAGTTCTGAGTACAGGCAGTAAGCTTTKAGATGCACATTACTGTGTATATTTACCAAAGAACAGCACTCCACCTAGCCAGAATTTTCCAGTGCAATAATTCTTCACTAGAAAACAGATTCATTAAAACAAATGTTCTATGGAAACATGGTTCTGACAACCACTTAGTATAGAGGTAAGAGATTTAGGAAATCTTGTCTGTCAAATAACTTTCCTTTGGTGGCCTGCTAGGCTTCCTGCTAGCTTGCTTTTTTGGTGGAAAAAGTGCAATTTCAAA
This sequence comes from Rhea americana, assembly GCF_003343005.1. Classification (NCBI taxonomy): domain Eukaryota; kingdom Metazoa; phylum Chordata; class Aves; order Rheiformes; family Rheidae; genus Rhea; species Rhea americana. Next base: position 2,816,731 of record NW_028187122.1, read on the forward strand.
GTGTCTGAATTTCATTTCAGATCAGAAGGAAGCCTTAATTACATGTTGGAATTTTTCACAACACAGGAATAATAAATTTGAATTAGTTGTACTTGGAAGCAAGCCTTTGCTGAGCCATTCTAGTCCTGGCTTCCATACCCACTTGACAGTGGACTAGAGGCTTAGGCTATTTCAATCTATACAGAAACCTGACACCAAAAATAGCCACAGTATTAATCAAGTCTGAGGAGAGCTAAGCATTCCCATGTCTCCACAGTTTTTCATGGCATTTTATTCCTGTTCTCCTGCTGGATGACAAACATGCCTTGCTATGTCCTTCAGCAGAGATAGCATTAGCAGCTTACCCTGCACATCACATCAGTAAGGATGCAATACCAGAGTCCTCCTTRCTTGCACCAACCCTTAGAGAAAAGCATAGTGAGGTCTGCCTCTTTGAATAGCTTGCACAAATAAGGCTGAACAGCATTTCAAAGCCTGAAAGCAGTGGTTTGATTTATCCCATATCCCCAAACCTGGCTGTAACACCACATGGAGGGAGGTGGTGAGCCACCACCTTTCTCTACATCTCTACATAACAGAAAACCTTTCACCTAGGGGAATGGTCTATATCTCAGACAAAACTACCCTCTGCATTCACTGACAGCTGGGGCTTTCAAGGAGAGCTCTTCACAGGTCACTGGATATGCTGTTGCTCCAGACTTCTGTTGTTCCAGTTCACCTGTAAAATGCACAGCTTAACAGCCAGTAATAATTTCAATTCAGTTTTTACTACTTAATTCCTGTATTTGCTGTGTTTGCAAGCTGGGGAGCAGTTTCTTTGCTTTAAAGTTTAATATATGTCTTTATATAAAATACGCCCATTGATAATATCTAGAGCAAACATTTACAGAGCTACCAAACTCAGAAAATACTGTCATTCCAACTAGAGGGCAAATTACAAGCATCAGAGATTTCTGTTTTATTTGGCGATTTATCAGACTAGTACCAGGGGCACTTACATAACACTAAACCTTACAGACGGGTGTGTGTGCACGCATGTGTGTAAGTTTTCTTTTTTTTTTTTCTTTCTTCAATTTGATCATGTGTGGACAGAGAGCTGAACAGAGCCAGCTAAATGTACAAAGACTCCCTGCTAAACACCCTGTAGCAGGATATTTAGGTAGATCTTGTGATGTTGATTCTCCACGGCTTTGCATTTCAGCAGTGGCTGCACAGCTGCCAAGCTGGACACGCTGCCACCACTCTAATGGAACAAGTTTCATTTCCATGCTGCTGCACTASAGTGGCTAAGTAAGGTGACCCATGGGTTGCCAGAAAATTCTGCTTAATGTGAAAATTCAGCAGCCACTTGAAATAAAAGTGATTTTCTGTGATTGATTTCTGTAGGAAATAGAAGAAAATGGGAATGTTTTATCCAGAAATGAGCATAGTCACCCAAGTTCAGAGTGGCTTTACAGGATACACTTACCCCAGCTTCTAATAGTGATAGAGTAAAGAAAGGCTCACCAGATTCACTGCCACTCTTTTTTTTTTTAAAAAAAAAAAAAAAAAAAAAAAAAAAGCCTCCTGATTTAATTGGAAAGGAACTGGGCAGGAACTGAAATGGTGGGTGGCAATGCCATCTAGTGGAAAGAATGGTATCAGGTAATTGACTCTGTGCCACTGACACCTTTTGGCAGGGGAAAGATTGAGGCATCACTTCTATTCATGTAGGCGCAGAGCTAGCAGGTCAGCACCAAAAACATTTCTATCAGACCTTCCTACTGTAAAAATACACAAATATGGTACACGGCTTGCAAATTCTGCAGTGGACCTGTAAGACATAAGAGACTTCAGTCTCATTCACATGCATACAAATGCATGAGTGCTTTCAGGTAGGCCTGGGTAAAAATTTCACTATTCTTGGATAACAAATACACATCTATGCGCAATCTTGAAGCCTAATCTTCTCTGCTCAAAAACGTGAAATTTAAAACATGAAAGAGATGGTTGTAGGTACTAACGATAGTACCTGTATCACTTAGYTACTGTAAGACTAATGCTGCTAATTATAAGACTAATAACAAATATTTCCTCRTTGACAGATTTCTGATTCAAGTTTTACACTTGAATCAGAAGGGGCTTGTTCATTTTAAAAAGCACTTTGATGTCTGTGTATTCAGTCTTTTTCTTGTGGCCAGACCTTTCCAACACTAAGTTGCCTATCATACCTGATAATCTTCCTTGCAGGGTAAGTGGAAAGGTCAGGAACCAAAGGGAACAGACTCAAAATTATCTTCTTTCCTCCAATAGGTCAGCAAAGCAATTAGGTTAAGAGAGGAAAAGCTTGTTCTTTTCTTATGTGAATAAAAGACATTTCAGTCTTCAAGACTAAAGAGCTCCACACATAGGAAAGTAAGACTTGCATACTATCTTCATGCCAGTGTCCATCAGACTATACAGAGTGATATTAGCATTGACTCTTTTGCTCCTAAACTGATAAAGGTACTTATAATTCCAGGATTAGTATCTGAAAACTTTACAGTAGTGTACATAGAATGAAGTTATATATATATATATACATGTGTGTGTATATATATATACATATATATAGATATATATATAAAAATATATAAAAAAAATAAATATAAATATAAACACATTTTTACCATAATGCTGTGAAGCAAATGTCCATGCAACTCTGACAAGGAGGATTTTGTAACTCCTTCCATGTTGTATGGCAAGTTAAAAATTAAGCTCTTAGTGACAGAGAAAAAAAAAAAATCAGAAACTGAAAATAAGTCTTCCTAGCAAAAGCTAAGCTGACCTGAATGCTCATTTCCATGAATGAAAGTTGAATCAATTTCAGAGGTCAGTGCCTCTTCTCTGCGGCTTCACTTTTTTGGATGCAATGTCTAAGCAAGGTGGGAGAGGAAAAAATTTTGTTTGAGAAGGATCAGCTCCTGAATATTTTGGGGCCTACCTGTAAATGAGAAAGAGTGGCTGTAGGGTGGGACAGGTTATAGGTCACAGTCTGTAGCCTTCATGAGGAAGCAGCCTTGGCTTCCCTTGTAGCATTCTTCCCTCTTCAAAGAGGGGGCAAACCAGTCATGTGTACAGCACTGCCGCACCGTGCAGGCGAGTCTGCTGGATAGATGACTTCAAACCTCCTATATTGGAAGAGAAAAAGAAATAACTTACTTTCTAAGCTGTAAAAGAAGCGACTCTAAAGCAACAGGAATTTTGGGAAAGGGTTTTTGGTTTATCTCATAAATATTTCTGTATTTTTTTTTGTGCATAGCCTTTTGTAGCCAAGTACAATATGCTGAATACTAGCTGGGTAACAGCATGATTATGTCCTAAGAACAGTATGTATTTGTTTACTTAATCAAATAACAGTAGGGGCGAGGTTGCTCAAAAAACAAAAACAAAACAGTTCTAAAAGGAATGAAAGTTTCTTTTAAGTAGATTCAACTACTTTTTGTGATTCATTTAGCCAGACAGCTTTGACAATGAAAAACTCATATTCATTTAGTTGTTTGAATTTAGAAATTATTTTTAAAGACAAAAATAAATTTCAAATACAAAAGAGCAKTCTCAATTTTCAAATCAATTCTAGCAATTCTTTACTTTTTATTTCAATCTCTCAAAGCCTAAATAATCTTCTTGCTTGACGAAGACTTTCTCACAGCTCCAATTGCCCTTCCCACACTATACTCCTGCATTTTGCAAAACAGATGTTCACAGACCACATTTGATTATGCGCCTCAGTGGCACACTGGACTAGAGACACGTGGGCAATCAGGATAGGACGGGGCAATGCTAGTGGGAAGAGGGGACAGATTCCGCCGAATAGACAATACTACTATTGCAATATTACTTTTTTATGATTTAGTGCTTTACACAAGAATACTTCAATTGCAATCTCCCAACTGCTGCAGCTCTTAAAGCTTATAGACAATAGTTTGACCTGCACATTTTTCTTACTGGCTTGAGGCATTAGCTTCCACATGCTTTCTGGCACGTCTCTATTTCTTCCCCAGCTTAACACAGGACGGAAGGACGGACGGAAGGGGAAAGAAAAAAAAATATGGTTCTCCCTCTCAAGGGAAAGTGCTTACACCGCTTTGGAAAAAGGTAGTTCTCACCTGTGAAGAAGTGGTAATGCAGTTAGCTGAGGCTGCATCCTGTAGCCATGGGCATGAATGGAGATTTCAGCTAAACTCATCTTCTCACACACATTGACAAGGCTGCTTTGGGACATGGCAGCATTTGTTACACGGTGACTTCTCTTCTTTGTGCTGAGAAATCCAGATTCACTTCAAACTTTGAAGTTTTGAAGAGAGATAGGTCAAAAAAGCTGAAAAACAACTTGGAAAGACACCTAAGAATCAGGAAGTTCCCTGATCACTCACAACTGTGGAAACAAAGCAAGTAAAAACACTTTAAGAACAGGGAGTGACATTTGCTCTGTCTTCAGGACAGCATAATGCCATTTCAGACTGTGCATCCTCCTTCATTGCTTTGAATCATACCTTTAACTTGGTGCCTCATAGGTACTTCTAGGGTGGGTAGAAACAAAACCCACAGGGCTGAAAGCCCTTGCTCTGGAGCCCGGCCTGGCCGCACCGCTCTGCCCTCTGCTCGCAGCCCGGGGCTTCCCTGGCCCAAGGGAGGCTGCAGGAGGCTGACCCCTTGCTGCAGCCAGCTGCTTCCCACAGCTGCACACAACACAGCAAAGCACTGAAGGCTAGCAGAAAAGAGCTGTGCTTCTCTGGTTTTGATGTTCAGACCATCCAGGGGTCAGTACATCCCCTACCGCGTCTCTCACGTACTGGGAAAGGCTATGTTTGAGAGCACATCATTGCCTGCACTGGAAAGCATATCTGCTTCTAGATAAAGCAAGCACACCTTGCTGGATAATTTACTTAGAGGTGCTCAACCCAAGTAACAGCCATTAACTGCTGTAACTTGCCACCATCCAGCTGCACTCTTCCCTTTCTTCTGACTGGACACTACAGTCCCACCGTACTCTCCCACCCAGCCTGCCCCCAACCTCTCCCACACACCATGCAGCAGCAGCAGCTCTGGTGTAGCCAATATGCACGCCACAGCGCTGGCCTTGGCTGCTACAGGGCTCTGCCAAAAAAGGGCGGGCTGCTGGGTGCTCTGGCAAAGAACTAGTTTACTGTTGACCCTGTAGTATCCTTTCCACCTTGTCACCCTTGTCATCCTCTTCCCTGCTAAAACCCCTGAAGGAGGTCCTGCCACATCCCTCTCCAAAGCTCACTAGCTTCTCTTCTTCTGAACCTCAGAGCTTTTCTTTATTTTTCCATCTTTCCACATGCCAGTACCTCCTCCTGCTCCAGGGGCAGTGAATTTCACCTCCAAGACAGTTAGGTTTATGCATTCAGCTCTTCCTACCTTTCAYAGTTGGAATCACTTTGCTCTTTTTTTGGTTGGAATTTTGGAGGTGGGCAGTGAGGGAAGGCTGTTTGCAGGTCAGACTCCCAGCCAGTCAGTCCTATGTATCTTTTTTTTCCTCAAAACATCCTCATATTCCTGCTACTATTAGCTTGCAATCAGCTCCAGTAATATACAAGAAAAAAAAATCAGAAATTGGATTCAGTTTTTAGGCTTAAACAAGTGTTTATTTTTCAGTATGTTCTACAGTTTAGATGTCCTCCACCTCCCAGGTATCAAGAAGTCACAAGATGCAAAGCAGAACGCAGTCGTCTTCATAGCCTGTATTTCATTTTCATCCAGATTCAAAGACATCTTGTACTTTGAAAAGCAGACCCCAATAGATGATCCAACTGGAAACAATCATGTATGTTTATTTTGTCTCTAGTTCAACCCCATATGGTTTTCCCATCTCTAAAATTCAGCAATGTCCTGCCAAAGATCACTTGCAAGTATCTTGTGACAGTCTCATGGGAACATAACTGCTGATAACACTGAAACACTAGGACAGCTTTGCTGAGGTTCGAGCGCTCTACAAACATACCACTTGCCCTACAAAAAGATTCTTGTACATCCCCCCCAACTATTCCATACTGTTGTTCTCCACCAAATCCAATATATTMAGTACTGTATCTTAGTTTCCTCTCCCTCTTCAGTCAGCTTTAGCAACTTTTACCATACAYACACACACACAAATTTGGCTTTGACAAAGTTGTTAAAAATAGGGGGGGGGGGGGTTTAGGTGGTAAGGGAAATAGGAAAGAACAAATGTTCCAGTCCAAAAGAAGTGGAACTTGGTACAAGCTATCAAAATTGAAAGCAAGGAATCCCACTCTTTTGCTTCAACTTGCATTAAAAATTATTTAGCACATTTACAAAAGCTAGATAATTGAAACAGCCTAGCTTGTTAAGAGGTCTCATGAATTTACGTTGAARCAAGTCCTTTGAATGCATATTAAACAATCTCAAACTCCCTGATCTTCCTCAGGTAAGTCTGCTCCTTCCCCTTCCCCACTTTCAAAATAAAGTTTCGCAGACCTGGCTATCTCTAGGTTCTAGGTATAGCTTTTCCAGAGTAGTGCCACAGAGCTTAGGTTACGCAAAATTCCTGTCTGTACCAATTATAGAAAAGCCTAAATTACTTTGGTTCATCTATGTAACAGAATRAAACTCTTGAACTGTTTTTAGGCCCGTCAGATACCTCTGTAGGAGGAAACGAGGCWACCCTCCCAACCAAAAGACTACAGAGATACAGTCTGCAGAGATACAAAACACAACTGAAAAATTCAAGACAACAGCAATGAAGTGTTCTTATATGGAAAAATATTGGAATAGTGCTAGAAATCAATCACACACTCGTCTGTGGAGGAGATGCATGGGAGCAAAACAAAAGCTGGGATTGATGAAGGCAAAGTTTAAAGGAAAACAACAAAATTACAGTACTAACAGACTCATGAGATTGTGCTTGTGGGGAAGTAGACTAGTTTTCCAGGTAACAAACAACTAATGTTGCAGTAAACTTTCGTCCTTCAAGAAAGAATTTTACTTACAACAATTTTCCTCTTACACCAGACTCTTTAATTTCTCCTACTTAGTCATTTCTCTGTCTATTCATTCAGGTTACTAAYATTTTTTCCGAAAGCTTGCATTTATGGTACATATTCTAAAGCATTTTTTCCATTCTTTTAACTATGGCAACTGACCATAATTAGACCATTAATAGGTCAGTTGCCATAGTTAAAAGAATGGAAAAAATGGCTAATAGCCATTTGAAATTTCAAAACAGATTTCTAAAGTCTAATTTTGTGTTTTCCTAATCAAAGCTGTTTCAACTTAACTTACAATCCCTTCTTTAACCACACAGCCTAAATTTACGCATCTTGCATAGTCTATTTATGTATTTTCCTGAATGACCTGTCAGGATTTCAGATTTGTTTCTTTTTGGACCAGAAGGTTTTTTATCTTAAAAGAAATGKTATTTCATATTTCTTTACTTTATATTTTAGTCTTCCTCCTCATAAGTTTAAATGTTAAGACGACAAGAATATCCAAATGACAGAAATTTTATATCAAATTCCCTTCATGAAGAGAGGTAGAAAAACCTGCAATTTTTCTCTGAATTGCAAATAGCTATGAGTATCAYCACTTTAGTAAAGCACATCTGTACCATCGATGTCATGCTTCCCTCTACTGCTTATCATCAGAAGTGCAATTTCTTCTAAGATTCTAAAATCTGGTTAAAACATTAACAAAGATAGTTTGCAAAAATTCTGCACGTTCATTTCCTCCTTTGATATACATGAATTACGTATGCATTTTAAAAATGCTCTTAACAAAGAAAGAATAGTTGTTTTGACAAAATAGAAATCATTCATAAAAATGATGGCTCTGAAAATGTTTTCTTAAGCACAATCAGCACTGTACCTTTATTACTTTGATATGTCTGCACATGGCCATATAGGATACTTAGCACAACAGTATCTTAAGAAAACTACTCCTTACACTATTTTGACTGAAAGTACATGAGAAAGTGGTAATGTTCATCTGACTTTTTCTAGGCAAGATCAGAGCACACAGCTGCACAGCCAGATTAAATTGGTGAAGAGAAGAAAGGGAGTTGGTAAGTAGCCCCCACATCCTGACAGCAACCTAATATTTCAGCAAAGTTATAGTAATTGTTTCAGAAAGACAGTCTCTCTTCCCCAGAAGAGGGGTATTCCTGCCAAAGACTGCAGACAACCAACAGATTAAACAAGAYAGAAAACAGCATGAGCAGGAAGTGGCAGGGAAGACTTCCACATACCATCCTTTTGTCTGCTYCAGTGCCTGCATATTCTCCCCTGCTTCCATGTGTAGGGGAAGATCACAATTCATTGCACAAGAGTTGCAATCTGCCTTAGTTTCTTGGTAGTGTCATTCAAGGGGGGGGGGGGGAAGGGGGGGCAATACCAAGCAATTTTTCATATGCCCAGCTAAAACATTTTTCTTTACTAACTGTTGAAATGTGTCCAGCTTTCAAATATGTCCCTCTACAAGCATGTTGGTAATGTTTATGTTTGGCATTGCCACACAAAACTAAGTTACAGTATAATGCTTCATGTGCTGTAGGATATTATAGCTTATGTACTTGACTTTAAAAATGGAAACAAAATACTATTTCTTTTCCTTTAGAAAAGAAAGCTTACCAGTATTTTATCACCTACTGCTAGAAGTCCAGAATTACCTTGTCCTGAATCAGTGAAAGATTCTTTGATCAAAGGTCCCACTTCAAAGGTCACAGATCACTCTCTCCAATATTTCTGGAAACTGAAATAGCTATGCATATGACATTGTATATACAGTTTTGTTTCCTCTGAATATTCAAAGAAACCTACCCATCCATTACTTGCAGGCAAAGCTTAACAAATAAGCTTAATAAAAGTTTCATCCTGTTGATGAAAAATTAGAGGTACTGAGCAGAATTATCCCCTCTTATCTCAAGTTTAAGATTTCATGAAAGATTAACTACAGTCTGTTAATATTCTCATGTTGTAGTAGTTTATCATCTATCAACAAGTCAACTTTTAATAGGCAAAAAGCCTCAAAGATCAAAGCAATATAACAAAGAGTAAAAAAAAAAGTCAAGTATCAATGAATGATCATGGAAATAACATGTCACACAGCAGAAATGTCACCAAAATACTGTTACATATTCCACATAATTAATTTCAAGAAATGAATTCCACAGATGCATTAAAATCTTCAAAATGGTAGTGGTTTTTATTTCTGTCAGACAAGTTAACACTTTGGTTAATATGTATTTACTTCAACATTTGGGAGATATGGAAATTAATGACTAATCCAAAAATGAAATCACCACCCTTCAAAAAATATATTGGATGATACATGTGAGTGCATTTTATACTGTTTCTCTGATGAGCCCTTAACATTATGTGACATCACATACAGGTTTGCAAGACAGAATCATTTACAGACTGGTTTGCAGCCTTTGTTTTGTGAKCCTTTGATGTGTCTAAGAGCAGCAAGTTCATACATGCTATGAAGAAGCAACCTAAGYACACAGATTTCCAATGGGTCTCAATTCAACTGGAAAAATCTGGAGGTCCACAAATAAAAAAAAGGTGAAAATACTCTACTGGAATAAATACTCAAACCCTAGTGCCCTGAAGGGAAAATTAACATTAGCTTAAAAACAGAAAATACATTACTGTGTATTTTTCTAATTTTAAAAATCAGGATTTAAATAATGCAGCTATCAGTTGTTTTTGATTAAGATGAACTTTAAAGTTGCAGACTACAGAGAAATCTTCAAATAAGTGGAAGCAATCTCCCTTTGTCATCTAACACCAAGCATGTACCATATAAATAACATCTGTACTACAGAACTCTTTACATAGATCAGAGATTTTCAACAGACACAGGATTTCATTTTAGCATTGACCCAATAATTAAAGTTTTAGTTTCCATCTTGTTTAAAGTTTTCAATAATATAAAGGAGAATTAATTCTGCAAAAGCAATTAGCAGCCTGTTTCTGTTAAGTCACAGGACTACTGAAAAATTAAGATTTTAAATGCCCCCTCACTCAGGTTTTCTTTCAGCCTTGCAAGCCAGAAGAAACCCACAGTCACAGAAAGCTTATCTTTCTTTCTTTTTTTTTTTTTTTTGAGGAGGGGGGGTGGGGGGGAAAGAAGTGTCTCATCTAATGAAGAAAGGAAAGGCAACAAATCAATAACTAGTTTTCACAGTAAAATGCATCAGCTTTGCAGTTTCATTTGAAACCAAGAACAAATCATGAAACGTCATGAAAATAAGATAAAAAAAAATCTCCTAGAGTGATTACTAAATGAAGTTAAAATTACCACACTAATCAGTAAACCCCAGAAGAAAAGCAGATGCCTCATAGTACAGGTCCTACATTAAACAGTTTCCACCTTTTAAAATAAATCCATAAAATCTGTATGTTTGGCCACGTTGCACATATTTTCCCTTAAAAAAAGACRGTATACAGAAAAAAATTGTTATTCCCAGTATGAACTCTGAAATATAAGCTCAAAACCCAGAAGTTAAAGATCAGCTAAAAGAATTTTAAATTATTTACAAATCCAGCAGGTAGAACTACCATAATGGCTTCATTTCCATCCTTGTAGTGGTTTTCACTCTCATCCAGCAGCATCTGCAGTAGTGATCTCTGATCAGCTTTCTCACTGATCATCTGTCATTTTAAGCAATTCTAGAAGAGCCCCAACAGCTCCAAAATAACCCTATAAACAAGGTAAAGACAAAACAAACCCAATTAAATTCCAAAACAAAACACAAACATGCCAATGTAAGGCCTTCAGTTCTGGTAAAGCAACTAAAAACATTTCCTGCAAGATATGCCATCCTATGCCAAGTAATTTCTATATCCGAATTACGATGTAATTTGATTTTGCTTATGTACATGCATGAACATCATACCAAAATGAGTCTTCCAGTTCTCAAAATCTGTCAAAAAAATGACATTACAGAACCACTACAATGACACTGTATGGAGGCAGGGCAGCTTGCATTATGAACATATCCGACTAATCGTCACCTCAAGACGATGCTTAGAAAAAGATTACTCTAGTTGAGGCCGATATATATCCGCAGAAGAACAGGACTGGATAGTAAGGTGAGAAAGCAGAGGTAACAGATATACAATGTTTAGCAATAAATACTGCAAGATTAGTAATCATCTCAGGGAGTTAACACAGGGTATTTTCAAATGAACTTGTAATTAGGTGATATTTATGTAGGACTTAGTTTGTGCTTTCCCTTCAAGGAGATGCCATTGAAATTACCCCTTCTAATTTCACTCAGTCAAGAACAAGATTTTTTTTTCCCCCTTACAGAAAAAAAGTTTAACATATTTCCTTACCTCATGTTCCAAAAACAGAGCTTTCAGCTGTCCTTTGGACCAATAATCCATAGCATATGCTAGCACCTTCATAGAAACCATATTAATTCTAAGAAAGTTTCCAACAAATACCACCTTATCGATGTTCTGTAAAATTGAAAAGCAGACCAGCATGGATTAGATTCATCTATGCTATTATTCTCATTCAACATGTACTTCAGGCTCCATTAAAAAGTTAAACTGGGAATTTTGGATTACAATTGTCCAAATTTGGGTTTCAGCTGTCCAAACTAAAAAGCTCAAGAATTGTAGCTACTGACTGCCAAGAAGAGATCTGGCAACAGAAAAGAGGTTTTACTCCAAGGAGAGGGTGAGAGGCTGGTATCACAGACAGCAACTATTTACTTAGAAAGCCCATGATCTTCCCATCACGTGAAACTTTTTCTTTTAATTTGTCTGTGCATGATGTGGTTGCATTGAAAGCATCTATTAATCCTGCTTGTTTAATGAAGCAACTTTCCTCAACATGATCATTAAATCCATGTGGAGAATCTCTGAAAGCTATTTGAGAAGAATTATCTTGGAGATGAGATCTTTCACTATTGTCTGAATATTGGTCCCATTTAAAAAAAAATTAAAAAAGAAATATGGCCAACATGGTACTTTACATGCATCACATTCTCTTTTTTCAAAGTTAACTTGAACTCAACAAGCTTAAGGTTTTTTTGAACAATCAGTGGTACACCATCAGAGAGCAACCCTTTCCTTCATGCACATCACTGCCTGTTACCAAGAATTTTGCCACTTATGCCAATAACTGTTTTAACAAACCCAATTTTGTCTATGATGTACAAAAAACAGATGCACTCACATTCAGAATCAGTGCACCATATGAGGTACACACACTAGGACTCGCACGGAAAATTCAGTAGGAGGCCAAACCTCCTACGGAGGAGGCATAAGCTTTTATGGAAGTCTTGGGGGAACCACAGAAACATTTTCAAGCAGCCCCCGTTGAAAAATATCAGCAAAAAACCTGCCTAGACACTACAATTACTTAGTGTTACCTCATTTGAATCATACAGCTCTATAAAGTCTAACACTTGATTCTGTAGCAACTACTTTAGCACAGACTGTAGTTTTGTAATGTCCGCTACTGCGTACTTCACATACTACTCAGAATATCCTCGTCTGAATACTCAGAATTCAAGAGTGCTGATTCCGATGCAATAATTCATTTAGTATCTAACAACTTTAAGTTAACATATCTGATAGTCCTTCTCAGACTAAACACAGAAAAAAAAAACCTTTAAGCAATTCAGATTACGGACTTCTGTCCACTTAGACTGCAGTCACACCAGCATGCATTCACATTACAGGAACGTGGACATATTGGAACTTATATGACTGGAAATAAGGATTTATCAAATATCAAAAAGCTGCTATTAAACGCAGGTAAGTGCACTTCCCCTTTGCCTTTTGTCTCTGCAAGTAATTTCTGACAAAAGAGACACAAACATATAACTAGTTAATTTTCTTTAATGCAATACCAGTGAATTGAGTTGAACGTGCATTTAAACTTCATTTTCAGCAAAATTTTTTTGCTCAATATATATGCAAAGCTACTTTTATCAGAAATTAAAGCAAACTATACCTATTATTGAGCATAATAATAAAGAATGTTAAATCTAAAAATACAAGGCATATCTACTAGGATAGCAGAATGTGTATCAACATGCAAATTCCATAGCAGTTTTGTTTTCCAGCATTCCTTGGTTAGATTAAGAATTCTGTTAAAGATGTAAGATTACCTACATTTTGAAATAGAACAGAAAAAAGCTTTAGCATTTTTACTAGATATAGAAGTAGCATTCCTTCATTTTCTCTTTTAAGAATGGTCTTGCCAATTTTTTTTAATTGTTCACAGCTGAAATATTCAAAGTTGAAAGGTAGAAGTCTTAAACTGATGAAAGGCTGGTAGTGAAAGGCATATTTAAGCTAATCAAATTACAACATCCTAGAGAAAACATGTGCTCCTCCACTTTGTCAGGTTTTGTTGAACTGTTCAACTACCCTGCAGCAGAAAGATACAATATACATGCATTTGTGCAAATCAGAGTGAAATCTGTATCAGTGACGCAATAAAAAAATTCCTATACACACTACTTTTGCGAGAAGCCTTGCTCAGATGGAGCTTGCATGCTCTGCCAGAATGAAAAATGTAAGTCAGGAATACTGGTTTCCTTTCTGTAGTCTATTGTGCTTAGGACAGACCGTTTCAAATGATGTGTAGCCAAATGGTTCCAGAGTATGGAATTTTGTTTCTGCTCTGCTGCCAACTTTGCGCAGCAAAGTTAGCTTTGAAGTTCTGTAGACAAAATATTTCATTTATTCCCCAGCCTCATTCTTTTCCTGAACATATGCAAGTAATTTTCATAACAACGTTAAAGCTGCATTCATTGAAAGAAAAAAAAAATATCAAAACTCATACTTCAGGGCATAAACTGATTTTGTCAAAGAACCTAAAGTGAGCTTCACCATAATCCTAACGTAACACACACAAATACTCCACAAGAGACTATATCACATTCAACTGGCGTTTAAATGTCTAAATCCTTTTTAGGCATTTCAGTCATCAAGCTTGGTGAGAATCAGAGCTAAATCTCCCAAATACAATTTAGTTGTCTCAATTATTTAAGTAGAACAATAGCATTACTTTTTTCTGAGTGCAAGGTATATGGAGATCAGCCAAATCACTAGAAGTGAGTAGCTCTGCCTCATTGATGACTTACAATAAAATATCGTGTTTGTAATTTTTTCCCCAATAACACAAAGCTACAAAACGATTTTTTTTTCCTCCTCTCAAGCTACAGAAGAATTTACTGCTAAAGAGTTGGAGAAAATCTATTTTGACATTGAGTGGGAAATGAAGGACACTTAGCATATCAAACAACATTCCTCCATAAATTCTATGGATCCTATCCATTTAAGTAAGCTTATCCACAAAACAAAAATGCTAGGTTTTTTCATAATGACTCAAAAGCATTAGAGTTACATTAGTGGCCCATTTCTTCCTCTGAATGCATCACATGTGGTTCCCTGCTGAACCTCTCCATGCTTTGATAGCCCTGTACAATGCTGCTTGAACTCCATGCCACAAGGCAACACTGTAAAGAAGCTGAAAGCAAAGAGAACATTGAAAGAGAATCATCAGGACTGAAAATGTTAAACTGCCAGAAAAAGTGCATGTAGACACTTTTCACAATGCATGGAAGTTATCAGTGGCAATTGACAGAGGCACATGCTGAGACTTGTGCTGTTCGACATATTTAAAAAGTGATCTAGAAAGGGGAATTAGCAACACAGTGATAACATTTATTGACATCCAAAGTTATTCAGGAGAGTCAAAATTAAAAATGAATAGCAAAGCAACGCTGAAGAGTCCTATAATACTGACTGAGACTAGGTAGTAAAATGGCAGATGAAATCTAGGTTAAAAAAAAAACCAATGAAAAGAAGGCAGAGAGACACATTCTATCAGTATTCAGACACAGTGATGGACTCAAAATTAGCCATTACCACTCAGGAAGGACTGTGAAGGGACTGTAGATGGTTTTTCAAAAATGAGCTCCATTCTTAGTGGCAAAGACAAAAAAACCCACACCAAACATTAAAAACTGTTAGTAAGAGAACTGGTAAAACAGAATTCATCAATATGTCGTTGCATAAATTCAAGGAAACCAGCACATTCTGAATACAGCATGAAGATCTGATCATTCTATCTTAAAATCAGAACTATAAAAAGATTAAAAGGGACAAAATTAAAAATGAAAAGGAGACACAATGTTTTCCATAGAAGGGGGAGACTACAAGTATCAGGTCATTTTGTCTTGAAAAAATACAGACAGATGTGGCAGAAGAGGGGTGTGGGTGTACATATATAAAAAAACCCACAGAAGAGGACCAGTGATAAATGACTTACTATTAATGATTTACTATGGGCAGAAATTGAACCACAGGAAGTTCCGCCTGAACGTGAGGGGGAATTTCTTCCCTGTGACAGTGATGGAGCACTGGACCAGGTTGCCCAGAGAGGTGGTGGAATCTCCTTCTCTGGAGATCTTCAAGGCCTGCCTGGACACAACCCTCTCTAACATGCTCTAGGTGACCCTGCTGAGCAGGGAGGTTGGACTAGATGATCTCCAGAGGTCCCTTCCAGCCTTACTGATTCTATGATTCTATGATTTCTCCTAAAGGAAAACACTAGATGGCATCCACTAGAGTCATTAGGTATGAGAGCTTCCCCCCACTCTCCCCTCAACAGGATGTTGCGGTGCTAAAGACATTCATGTATTTAAAAAGATTATATAAGTTTGGAGATAAAAGTGATTCATTACCACACATATCAAATGATGCAACTTCCAGTTCAAAAGAAGTCCCTTGATATTTTACTGCTGGAAGCCAAAAAGGTGTAGTAGTGGAATATACCATCCACAATTCTCATGCAGAAGGAAAAGAATTTAACAAGGATCCAGTAGGAGAGTTTGAGACAGGACACCAAACTATATCTTCTCTCTGACCCAATATAACTATATCAAAACCTAGAAAATTCTAATTCATCAGGCTATGAAAAGAATAGAGCAAAAGCCCAAGAAAACGCCTTTTTTTTTTTTTTTTAATCTCTCATGGAACAAAAAGATCTGTTAATAGCTAAGGGGTGATTTGGATTACAAAGGCATTAATATCCATGTCTTAGAGCTTGAGAGCAACTGGATGCCCAGAGGCATCAACTGTTCAAGAAGAGCTTTAAGTGAAGCTCTCTCCTTTCTTTCCTACCTTTGAAGTGTGCATTTTACCCTTGTAGTAAGGCATATATATACAAAAAAAAAGTCACTAGAGTTAGGATCCAGCATTAAATATATGCATCTTTATGAAGGCCAGCCATTAACTACTATATCAGCAATTAGCATTCTCTAATTCTGATAATCCGTACTGTGTTGTTTCTAAAGGTTTTAAGCTCATAGTAAATATGCCATCTTACCTCATTCAATGCACACATGCGAGCAATAGAACCTATGTTGTTGGTGATGGTGACCAAAGTAGCTCTGGCCAAGTCCTCTTTACTGATGGAATCTCTCTTTTCTTTACTCATCATATGGCCAAAGCTGTGTGAGGAAGATCATTCCTTTTAATATGAAATATTTAAGTGTTAAATGTCCTTAGTTTTATTATTTCAGCCAGAAGTTTTTCTTGGATTTGATATTCATTGACTTGAGGCAAAAAGAGGAACATGTGAGAAGGGATCTCACTGTAAGGACAAAACAATGAGCAAAGAGACCTATTCTAAAGTAAATGTAACTTAAATGGAAGCAAACTGTACTAAGCACTGCTTGTACCTGTTTAAAAGAAAAAAAGGAAAGAAGTAGGCGAGAGATCCTAAGCACAAGCCACTTGATATACCCCAGGTGATATTTTCATACAGATATAGTACATAGTCCAAGGACTACGCACTTGGTTCAGTGTGCACAGTCAGTTTCCCTGGAACTCCTTAAAAACAACTGAATTAACAAGTACCTTGAGGCTACAGCAGATCCTTGAAGGCCAAATCTCTCATAATCTCCTCCATAAATATCTTTCACCAGCTTATCCACATTGGTGCTGTCTCCTTTTGCAGCCATTTCTAATGCTTCTTCAAATGTCTCACAGCCAGTTAGCAAACAGCACAGGCCCAGGAATGTTCCACCTCCAAGACTAAAAAAGCACAATTGTTTGAGACCAGTAGCTTTAAGTAGCTTTTTCCACAGTTGTTCAAATTCTTGTTTTCAATACATTGCAGCTACCAATTATGATCTTGCAACTCCTACCTTGGAGTTTTCCCCAAGGTTTCTAAAATGAACCATTTCAATTCAGTCTGCATTTATGAGTGGCAAATGTGAGAGATTTATCAGTATTTCTACTGCTAGTCTGGACAGACCATCTCCAACTACAATAGCTCCCTGGGAGCACATCTGTACCAGTAAATTTAAACAAGCCTCCGACTGCTTTCAGACCTCAAAGACAAATAACATGGGGTGCTCTGCATCTACACTGATAAATTTCCAGCTTCCAAAACAGAGTAGTCACATCTGAATCTCTTACTGAGTATAGGCCAGAGACCATTCCAACTCAGCTGTACCTCACAAATTGTTTCAGAGACTGCTAGCTGACCCTGGCCAAAATTATGCTGAGGATAAAGTAAGGATACACACAACCACATTCTGGTCTTTACACCCTGGCAACTACTTCATCTACCAGCATGGTCAAAAGTCTAGGGCCATCAGTAAAGGGAGAGAGAGACCTAGTAAGATTCTTTTGCCAAAATCCAGTAGTAACAGGTATTTCTAACAAACATCTCCTGTATTCTGGATATAGGCCCTAACCATGAAGCAAAAAGCTTCTGTTTAGCTCAGACATTTTTATTTTATTGCTCTGGCTGTTCTGGGGGATCAAAGGTAGGGGTGGATTCATTTATTTGAACAGCTCTATTCTGTAATTCACAGCAAGTTAGGAAGCAGGCAAGAACAACAACAGGAGACAAAAGCAGCTCTAACTAGAACGGATCAATAATTTTACTGACACATCCCTCTGCTCAGAAGGAATCGTGGACTATTTCTAGCCGTGCTACTAGCGGACTTTTATTGAAAACAAAGACGAGTACAATTTGGGGCTGCACCTATTAGTCACACTGACTGCAGTCTATTAAAATATTAAGGAAAAAAAATACATAGGATTAAGTTTACCTGGACCCTGTGACTCTCTTATAGTTATCCTTAGAATACACAGCTAGAATGCTGACCCCTGAGCCTATGTTAACCAGCAACATAGGATATGGATTATCAAGGCAGTAAGGCTTTTTCTGGCATTGTTCAGGATCCGTAGGATTTTCAAAATAATAACACTCTGGCTGTCCATTGAAACCAACAGAATCAACATAAAGCAGGCCCTGGATCAAACAGTCCAATTCATCCAGTTTATGGAGCTGCAGGTCAGCAATCTGGAAGAAAACAACAAGAAGTTAATAACGGAGCATCTCAGTACAACAACACCKAGAAAGCCAAAGGCTCCCTCTGAAGCACTGTGATTACTTTAATAGTAACACATTATGCAATTTAAAAAGTACAAAGCTCCATCTAACCATAAAGTCTCAAATAAAAGGAGTTTGCCGTCTGCCTGACAACAGGTAACTCCCAGAGCAACGACATGCTATACGGTACAGGCCTTTGGTTGGTTCCCTTGCCTTTGAGATACTCCATGTTCTGCAAGCAGTGTGGGAAATCCTCCCCTATCCTCCAACAGTCTGAAGCAATAAACATCCTTCCCTTCATCCTCATCCCAAGAGGAGCTGTGCTCTGCAGCTTTTAGCATTTCTTAGGATGCAACGGGCCTTAACTCCTAATCCAACTACTTTCCCCAGCAATTTAATGAAACATTTAATACAAGCAGCAAGATCAAGAAACTTCAGCTAAACAGGACGACAGTTCAAGCTTTACAAAAACGTACACTCTTATGTTAAGAGGCATTAAATTTGCAGTGGAACATTCCTGAAAGACCAGATGTTTCTAGAAAATTTCACAAGCAGACAGCTATTTCTTAAAATTATAACGAATACTTTAAAATGCCTCATGAAAAAAATCCAGYATTCCCAATTTGGTGAAAAACAACAAAAATCCCCAAGCAAAAATATCCTGACATCTATTCCCTGGTAAATTGTTTTCAAAAACATCATTGTAACAGAGGTCAAAAAAACAACTGTAAGAACTTCAAAAGGACCTTTTCCTTGAGATCCCACAAATCGCCCAAGACTGTACATAAGCCGGCATGTCTCTTTGTCATAGCATTCTATTTATAGAATTAGAAATTGCATTCCTTTCTAGAAATACGGTGTGATGGCAGTCTGCAGGAAGTCTCCTTTCCAGATGACATTGGATTTAGRCCCGGGTTAGGGAGATGGGAGCACAGACCATTCAAATCCTAAGGTCATATGCATCCTCACACCTGGGCAGTAYGTGTTACCTACTCCACTTTCTATCCCAAAAAAGCAACAGGATGCTAGGAAGAGAAAGGAATTGGAAAGCATAGAGATGGTTCTCAAATATTTCATATTGTAAGATATTTTTGTAGCTACCTCCTATTTTTAATTCTGGAAGTTATATTAAGTTACTATAATGAGGAAAGGTATTTCAGCAGAACAGGCATAGGCAATAGGTTACATTCTTCCGAGCTATTTAAATCTTTTCCCTTCTCTTCCCTATCAAGCAGACTCAAACCAGCAAAATAGACCCAGTAATTCATAAGACTTCTGCTTGTCAACAGAAAAAAAGTGAAGATGATTACCTTGTTTCAGTATTTTACTACTGTAACTGCTGCAATCTCTAGGTATTCTTCCTTGGTTACCAAGTTGTTACACAAATTACAGTTGCAGAAATACAGTTTAAAAAGACTTGAGCTATTTACCCAACAAATAAACAGAATGAAAGCWAATAGGAAAAAGTGTTTAAAGAAACATTACAAAAATCTTAAGGCTGAAATGCAAATACCATGGATTTCAGTAGCTTCCTGCTATTAGACAGGCAGAAAAAAAAGACATACAATACAAGGGATTAACATAATAAACACTTTGTGCATTTTTTCYTCAGAGAGAGCTACAGAATCTACTAAGATGTCCCTACTCAGAGGGGATGTCTATATAGATAAACAAACGTATATTAAAAAATAGAAATAAAACTCCGTGTTGCACATAGCTTGCCAAAACACAAGAGTCCACACTAACCAAGATCTTTTCTAGGTTATGCACCGTAAAGTCTCATTTTCATTATTTTACTGCATGAACTAGATGCACCATGACAAAACATTATTTAACAGATACACGATGCACACACAACAGTGTCAYATTTATTTTTATGCATATCATTATTGAATTAAAGATACTAAATCCTTTTCTTCCAGCACATGATTTTCAAATCTTACTGCTCATTGTTCACTCACTGCTGCACAAGCACGCTGTGAAACAGAAATCTGCTATTAGAGAAAGAAGAGTCATTAGTAGATATGTGGCCTTTACTATCAAAACCTCTATTCCTAACATAAGCCAAATAGAGAGAAACAAGCTGCTTTCATCTCTTCAGTGCTGCACTTTAAAAAAGACAGGTAAGCGCGAGTGACAAAGCTTGAAAAGAAAGAGCAATCAGTCCTCCAAATCTAAGAATAAAACCTGGTATCAATGCAGAAACACAGACAAAACCCTTCTTTCTACAAACTCGCAGGTCAGTCTGGCTATTTCGCATGGGAAGAACAGAAGAAACTAAACAGAAGTTTCTTTCAAGCACCCACAAGAGCAG
Source organism: Rhea americana (assembly GCF_003343005.1). NCBI lineage: Eukaryota > Metazoa > Chordata > Aves > Rheiformes > Rheidae > Rhea > Rhea americana. Next base: position 2,837,429 of record NW_028187122.1, read on the forward strand.
CTTTATCAGGTCTGACTTCTCATGTATAGAAGACATAGCAGAATTTAATCATACTAGAATTTACTTTAACAAAATTTCATTTGCAGTAGGCAGAAAAGCACTATTATTGCTCTCTTCCATACACAATATTCATAGCAGACCGAAACTGTTTTACAGCATTCTTGTTTTCATTATTGGAGGCAATAAAATCAGCATCAGTATTCCACACTGATCCACCTTTTATTCAGAGAACCCTCAGTTCTTTAGCCATTAGATCTCTGAGGCTCAAAATAGCCCAGTGAGCTACCACTGTTCTTGTTTCTAAACAGAAACTAGGGCACTGTTGCAAGGAGTGTTGCTACCCAGCCTCGTAGGAGAGGCCATTACAGAGTCGGGATCAGAATCGCCCGTCCCTTTCATTGCATATGAAACTGTCTTTTCTCTATTCATTCTCTGCTCACAATGACTCAAGCGGCTCAACTGCATCACAAAATAGACGTGCCTGTAAACTTCATAACTAATGTATGAGCAGGGTTATTTCATTTCTGGTGCCATCACCTGACCTCACCACATTCTGCTCCTCCTCATCTTTCAGCCACTCAAACCAGTTCTGCCTGCAAAAACTGAAGTTTATGTGCCCAAACACAAAACAAAGAACCTTTATGTAGAAATACCTTTTAACATGACATATTTCCTGCAAGCGGTGTTACAAAATACATCTGATGATGTTTTCCAAACATTAACAAGCCTTACTAGGAGTACAGACAGCACAGCACTGAGTTTCTCCTGCTCTGTGCTCCTGCAACTATATTCACTATGTTGCCTCTCTAGAAATAAATTATGTCAGGAAGCTGTACTATGAGAGAAAGAACAGTAGAACAGAGTAGTATGTAGGTCTCKAGAGGGAAAACCTGTGATAGTTACAGGGAAAATATATGCCTTTTTTAAAGGAATGATTTTTCTGTGTTACAGTCAGAGCACAAAAATTCCTCTTTATTTTAGACCATGTTCAAATACTAGAGGAGGGGAAGGAACAGAACACACAGGACCTCAAGGAATTCTTCAGGACCATCAAAAGCAGAAACTCAGGACTTTAAGCAGATGTACAATTGGTTAAACACAGCAGAGAGGTAGTGAATGCTGCTACATGACAGCTCATGCCTTAGCAACTACCTTCTGAAACTGAATCAGTTCAGAGAGTATGGAAAAGGGCCCACTGCTACAGTGTAAATATGCTGTTTTAAGGGGAAMGAAAGCCTGCCTCTTGCTGTAAACTTGCAAGGAGTGCTGGAAAATTACATCGTCTGTTCAAAATTTTTGTATATGCATAATGCCAAACTAAGTTTTAACTGTATTCAAATATCAGAGTATAAAATTAACTCATACCTAGCAAGACCATGACTGCTGTGACCACAGCAGGGAAGCTGACAGACCCTTGATGCCAGGAAGCAGCCTGGCACCAACTTGCTGCTTCTTTCAAACGTTAGAGAAGAAGTCAGATCTGGGTCAAGCTTTTTTTAATGGGTAGGTAAATATTTCTGCTCCAGCAACAAAAATGACAGACCAGTCCTCTTAGGTGATCCATGGGAGCAGTCATGGTATATTGTGCAGGGGTGTATAGGTGRGGAAAAAAAAAGTTTAATGGATCAGTATGGGTAGGCATGCATCTCTTCAATGAAGCTTCAGCTCATAAGAGATTTCACTAAGTCTGAATTTTTAAACTGTTACTGAGTTACGGAGAAAACAGAAATTTTAGAACCTAGACGCAGTTAAAAGGTTCAGTTGTTCACCTGTCTCTTGAACTTTCAATAAAAAGTATGAAAATATTTCTGTAAAAAACTGTTATGGATGTAACATTTTACAAGTTTTTAAACTACCAGTTAGAACAGTCTTGCTTATTATATCACTCCAGCTTTTATAGTCCTTCTGGGCTTTGCTCCAGTTTTTCCTTCTTATAATAGCTCAGGGTCTATCTTTTCCTCCCATCTCTCTCCCATTACCTCTCCTCCACTTTCATAAATATGTGCTTTCCTTTCTTTATATTTCAATTGTCTCCACCTCACAAAAAAATCCAAACAAACAAACAAACAAAAATCAACATCTCTTTACATATACTTCTTTTCTAGTTTAGATGAGCTATTCTCCCCAGGTCATCCCCCACACTGAGACTGGGAAATTTCCACTCACATTCAAGTAAGACAAAGTCTAATACAACTAAGGGGTTAACCTAATATACTCACCGARGCAGAAAAGAAGGTAGACTCTGCTCCAGTTCTGGGGAAAAAACACTTGTTTAGGACCCTGTACAGAAGCTCCTCTTGGCCACTTAGCTGAAAGGATCTCTTCCCTTTCCTAACAGGGGAAAGCAGCACGTGCTCTCCGCCTCCATTCCCCCCGACAGCTCTCCTAGCTGCTGGCAGCTGCAGCAGGTGTCTTGGCTGCTTCACCCATTCCCTGGATTCCACTTCAACTCCAACCCAGTCTCCACAGGACAGCACAGCACAGCAGCTTTCCAGCCTCCTCAAGCAACTGAGAGTCAACAAGAATCTTGAAAGTTTTACACCTCCCTAGAGGTAGATACAGCTCACTTATCCAACAACACAGTTTGCCTGAAGGTAAATACAGTCTACAAGYCATTGACAGCCATTCAGTTCATATCAGTTCACAACAGCTGGCTTTAGAATCAGCTAATAACTGATACAAGAAAAACATTCTCCAGCAGCCAAGGTTATTCTTAAAGCATTTTTCTATAGGTTATGAGGAAGATCAAGACCTGAGTTTAAAGTTTGTTGGCAACAGATTTTTTTTTTTCTGATTTACATATGCATACTCACACACACTCCCATGAACGTTCTTTATTAAGTGATTTTTGGCTCAGGCCCTGCTTCCACTGAAGCCAGCAGCAACATTCCTGTCAAGACAAGCCAGGATCTGCAGTAACCTATTCAGGACAGCAGTACAAAGACGCCAATTTCAACTCACTGCAATGGATTGAAATTTTGCAATATAATAGGTTTTCAATAAACATCTAGAGAGCAGGATATACTTTCTTCCTTCTTTCCCCATGTACTTTTTACATCGACTTGCAAAATTAAGTGACAGCCTAAGAACTTGTTCCTCATATTAACTACATACTTTTGGGAAAGTAATATGCATGCTACCATGGAAGAGGCAAAGCGTGTAAGAGATTTGTATCACAAGYAAGCAAGCAAATAGGCCCGTGTACTCTTCAATTCCTACAAAAGTGATGTTACTTATACATTTACAGAAGATGCAAAGCGACAGCAGTTGGAGCAAAGAGGAAGGATGATCAGCATTAGGTGACAGATTCATCCATGCCTCACCAACACTGCTACCTGAAAACAAAGTCAGTCAGCCAAAAAGACCAGTCATTCAGAAAGGGAAGGAAAAGAAACAAAACAAACAAAAAACAGAAACAAACAAAAAACCCTGAGCTGGGAAGAGGCCTTTTAGCAGACCACTCACTGATGCTATTTACTGATAATTAAGTATAACCATATGGCTGGTAAAATTATTTTTGTGGTCTAGCTTAATGAATACAATGAGTTTTCCTACTTCTAAGGAAAACATTCAGATCATAAGAGTGAATCAAAATCTGCCAGACTACTGACTGACTGCAGCCACCAAACAGTCCCTAGAGACTTTTCCCTGTCTCCTCCTATCCATCATCATGATTCACAAAAGAGGGAGGCCAAGTCGTCAAACTTCACTGGTTTTACAGATTTACTTGCTTTTCTAAGGCACAGAGCAAGGACTTCAGGTAAACAGAAGATACTTCCACTATTTATTTAATTTTCTTTTACAAATGCAATGGAGATGTCTTTATCAAACCTATTTGGTTTATTTGGAGATTCAGAATCAGATAACGTAATAGACAGGCAGCAACAGGGTATTTGCTTGTTTATTTTAACAAGAACAGCTGCCACCAAAGAAAAGTTATTTTGGAATTTGAATGTTAACTTTGCAATATGGTGAACCTTCTGTCTTAAATCTACGCAATCCTGAGACTCACAAGCATTTAGAAATACTYAGAAATACAGAAATGACTGTTAAAATAATGTGCGTGAGGAACTAAAGGTTTGTAACAAAAGTAGGTTACATATATCATAGTTCCCTAAGCTTGCTAGCATTTAACCAGATTTTGTTGTAATTAACACTCAAACATACTTTAGTTTTCTCATATTGGTTGCAAGTAACAGAAACCGTAACATTTTAAGACTCCGTAGTATAAGGCATTATGTAATATGAAATAGTCTAACAGTAGGATATTAGACTTGGCACTAGTTCTCTGTTCCTCCAGGTACGTTAGAGTATCATGTGAAACAGACATTTTAATGCTCTGAAAGAGCAATTCTGCCACCGTTGTCCAATGCCAATTCACAGTCAGGAGAGCACATCAAGACAGCCAGCTGCTATTACAATGACTAATGAAGCGTGCCAATTTACTTGCCAGCACCCAGGACACTTAGCCCTCCTAGAAATATTAAATAAGCAAGCCTTCATATAATGGACAGTATTTCTTTTGTTTCTATAATACTGTATGGATATTACAGTTTAAGCCAAGAAATGTTTGCTTTAAAAGAAAGTGTGGAATTGGACAGCTGTAAGAAGAGGTGTCCAAAGAACTCCTAGGCATGACTGCACTCCACTGCAAAATACCCCAGCCAATCTCCTATATATATATATATATATATATATATATATATATATATATATATATTTTTTTTTTTTTAAGTGTTGCCAGATGTAAACTTATATTGCAGAGCCTCAGGATTTCATGCCCAGGTCCCACTAGTAATTTACTATATGTGTCTTATTTTCATACATTAACTAGCAGAACAATATATAGTATTTATGTACTAACTGACCTACAATTGACAGATAGATTACTAAGTTGACTGGAATTACCAAGGCTAGTAACAAAAGTCATACAGTGACAGGTTTACTTGCACACATAACTTGCTAGCTCGAGATGTTCTGGAATCCGTACTAGGGATAGACAYCTGCAGCAAATAGTTGCTTGACAGTTCCCAACCCACACACTCCCTCCAACCCCCCATTAAAGCATTTAAAGCAGGCAAGCTGGATCACATCTATCATTAAAATGAAAAAACAGACATTGGCAACCACAAACTATGAGTAGCTTTCTAACTTCTTTGTTCAGTTTTGCCCCCCAGTAAGAAAGTCTTAATAAAAACCTAAAACATTTCTCACRTTTGCTACAACCTGATGTCAATGCAAATCCCAAGGAGGGAAAAAAAAACAGAGACACACCTCATATGACTTTTTAGATTCACCACTTAAGTTAATGCAAGATTCCAGAACCTGGCTCAGACTGACAGGGGCAAGCTGAAATTAATCTTGAGAAACCCCTGCAAGAACAACTGAAGAACAGAAAATCAAAAGCTAACACTGCCAGCTAAAATTGTCAAGCCAACACTTGAAATGAGAAAGACCGGACCTTCATTGTAAACCGCATGTTTTCCCCAAGTAAAACCAAAAGTAGGAGGAAAGATGCCTAGACATGATAATCACCAGGTAACCTACAGTTATTTTCTGCAACTGCAGGAGTAAGGGACATTTCACTCTGAACTTCTTCATTAAGTTACTCTATCTGCCATTACCTGATGCGTAACACAGATGAATTTAGAAGACTGACCGTACCAGAGGGACAGGTAACATCTTCACAAAGTCTTAAACCTCTCACTGTCACAAGTGAGACGCCAGAATCACASCTGGACACGTTCAAGGATGCTCCAAAACTAAAGGCCCCACTAAGCTGTGGCAGAACTCATCTTGGTCTGTGGACTCTTGATAGCTCTTTTAAAACAAACGAAAACTGTCCCTTTTGTGGGCACAATCATCAGAGCCTAACTTAAGGGGCTTGTCCTTCAGGCTGGAGCCAGAAAAGCAAATCTAGTCTAGTGCTATGGTGGTTTACAGTAATTTAGGAATTTGATAGTCCTTCATTAGGTTAGCTGCCTTTATGTCCAACACTTACTGAAAATAGTGCTGCAGTGTAACAGCTAGAATTTGTGCCCACCCCCCCCCAAGGAATCGGAGGATATCGATCCTCTGGTAGACAGAGAATATCAACAGAGAAAAACTTCTTGTAATGCAGGAATGGATGCTAGGAGCTGAAAATGAACACTTCCGACAAAATTAACTGTCGCTAAGAATCTAGAAGGAAGCTGTCAAGAGCAGACGGGCAGTTTCWTTCCTGTGCAACTTCAAGACCCTTGTGTATTGCCTATGCAGGTGACACTAATTACCAAAGACAGATTCTATTTAGTTGATACTTGGCAAGCTGTATGGGATAAGTTCATACATCTCAATACCAAGCATGAAAGAAAAGAATCTGGGTCTGTCCCAACTTTTTTCCTTTGCCTTCTCAGATCACAGTAAAGTCACTGTCTGCAGAGTCAGCTCCAAAGACCCCAGCCTGCCAGCCTTCTCTRCTCCTGCAGTAAATACACAGGCCAAAGACGCTCCAATGCAGCATGTCACAGCTGAAAAATGAACAGAAYTGGAAAGGCCTAGCCTTGTATTTTTCCCCAGCATCACTACTGAAAGGCACACTGCTCTGGTGATGAAGGCACACTGCTCTGGTGCCTTCATCACCAGAGCCTTCGTCAGTACAGAGGAAAGACACTTATGCCAGGCAGAATGAAGCTGTTTTTTTGCCAAGATCATGAGAATTTATTTGTAGAATTTCAGTCTTTCAAAATACTTYGTCTTTGCAGGATCTGCAATTTACAGGTATTTCTGCACCAAAGGCCCCTCACCTAGRCAGCACAACTACTAACATGAGGACCTACACATGGACTACAATTCTCACAACTGAGATAAGGCTGGCAAACATGTCAGATGGAAGAAARTAAACCAAAGACAGATTAAAATCTTAGATTGCAATGATTAAGAGAAATTACAGGTTAAAAGCAGGGCAGGAAGCAAGAAAAGAGATTACACAATCAAGCTTGTCTGTAAATATCATACTGGGTGTCAGTGAGCAGCTGAGAGGATCCARAGTGGCACTGGAATGGACAGGGAATGCAGGCACCATCAAGGACTATGGTCAACAACAGTTAGTACATCAAGGTTGTACCTCTCTAGCATGAAGTAATTACAGACAAGCAACTGTAACCTACCACCCTCAGTAAACACTCCTCACAATCAGGTCAGAAGCATCAGATCTGCCTCCTAAGGACACTGATCACATTAATCATGGAGAGAATGCTCTGGTACAAACAGGCTAGTTATTCTTCTACAGAAAATAAATGGATATACGCTCCAGCAGACATTCATAAACAACAGGCAACTGCCTCTCTCTGCAAGGCTGTCTGCACGACAGCCGTCTGTGCCTCTTRTTACAACTGGTTTCTGCAGTGCACTCTAGCTTCATACAGAATCTACAACTATCACAGAAGTTAGTACAACAAGTAGCATCTCAATACTTTGGATTTACATTATTTTTTTGACCTCCATGCAGGGAACCCTTTCTTCACGTGGCACACAGTCAGCTTTTGATTTCAGGTCTGGCAATATTACCATGTTTCTGTAAGGCTTTCTCCTTCCACTCCAAGCTTGGCTTTCCAGAATCCAGACTTCAGCTTTCAAGCAGACTAACACAGGGAAGGGAAGAAGAGTCTAGTTGCTAGCCCACATGGTTTCACTTCTGGATTTGCAATACCTATCCAGTATACAAGATGAGCACCTGCAGTCTCAGGCTTCAAGCTTCCATAACATACTCTCAATTGATTATAAGCCATACGTGATCACAGGTGCACCCAAAGAAACCACTCACAGAAGACATACTTCACAGAACTACTGCACTAGAATACTCAACAAGTCTCCATCCTCTACCCTGCCCTCTTCATGTTCTCAGCAATTCCATCAATTAACAAACTGGAGTCAATTCTGTGAGTCTTAGTCAGTTAGAACTGACAAAAATGTTATTTTCTCTAAGTTTTAATGAATAGAAGGATTCCCATAATTTCTTCCCTCCCAATATACTTCCYACTGAGGCCATGTGAACTGTTCACATACCGTTCTAAAGTCCTCCTCAAATTTGTAAGCTCCACCTCCCGTGGCACACAGTGTAGTATGCAAACTGGAGAAGTTCTTTTCACTACCCATCTGTATGAATCTGTGCATGGCACAGCTGGGGAAGCGGATGAAATGCAGATTTCCTTTGCGTCCGCACATAGTCAAATTTTTCAGTTCAAGATGGACATCACGAATGCCAGTTTTACCATAAGCTGTATTGGAGGTCAAGTATTTCCTAATGCTTTTCAGGTTTTCCACCTCCTCCTGTTCCTCTTCTGCAGTAATGTCTTTAGGTTCAAAGTAGACCAGTTTAACCAATGTTCCTCCGATATCCATTCCAAACCATGGGAACGCTAAAGGGAAAGAGGAAACAAAGAGAGGAAGCCACTATTAATATACAGGATAGCCATATCACAAAACATTTGCTGAATGACAATTCAGTTGGTGCAAGTTACAGTATCAGAATCTGTTTCTGAAAGCTGYTGGTCACTTACATATTCAAGTCACATATATTAGGTACCTCTCTAGATTAGACTTTATAAACAAGCCTCAGTTATCCAAAACAGCAAAGAATCTCAGAATACCTTTCTTCTCTGGAGAAGCATATTCTAACAAAATGAAAATAAGTTTTTCCAAGAAAACATTTTCTTCTTAAGTCAGAACCTCTTGAGAGAGCAGACTGACTGCATTTCACTCAGTCTGACTCCTGTCACCACTTCTTAAAACAGATTAAGGGGTGAGGGGAAGGAAACAAACCAACAATATTTCTCAAGTCACATTTCTACTGCCTAACATCTGTAATTCCCTTTGCACTCCCTCTATCCTTGATCAGTTCTGCTCTTGATTAAAAGGTTTCTCCAAAAATAGTACACTCRCATCTTTTAACACCAATCAGAATTTCTAGTATTACAATGCTCCTTTTGAACTGCAGCATTAAGCAACGCTCCCGTTACAACGGGCGTCTCCTCAGCCCATCAGAGCTAGGATCTGTTAGAACTGTGATACTTGCAAATGTTAGCAGAAACAGAATGGCCTGCAYGGGATCAATGTTTAAACTTGCTTAYAGTCTTTTTTTCTGAGCACAGATTCCCCCATGCCAGGGCACGCAGCAAGCTATCATACAATTACACTAGAAATGTCACTATCTGCCATAGCGGGCCCTGGCGCACCACAGCCTTTGTTCTGTTAACAGCAAGGTAAGTTTACTCCTGAAAACAGACCGCTGAAACAGAGGATACTAACTGAACCAGGTTAGCTTGCCTGCTCTAAGCGCGCTGCTAAAATACACGCACATAAACATTTCAAATACTAGGCCAGGTAACATCTTCACAGAAAAGGAAAAGTGAGAACACAAAGTTTATACACAGGTATTATAGAAAGAAGCAGCCAATAGTATTTCTTAGAGAAATTTTAATTATAATTTCTTAACCATTTGGTTTACACAAGRTCAGTTCCTTAAGTACAATCGTGCAATCTTTTGTGAAAAGCAGATGGACAAATAATACAACCACAACTCTGTTTGCAAGTCAAAATGACCTCCCTACTTTCAGGAAGAATCAGGTAGGCCTACTAGAAACATGAGTCTACGAACTGGGGCAACAAAGAGCTGCTACTGTTATCTCCTGTATGATCAGTCTAACTTCATTTTCCATTTCTTAAAAACTTTAAGACACAAACATATCAAAACAACAGGCTTCAATGAAGTCTAATTGGAAGTCTGGGAAGATAAGCCTCTACAAATGCTAARACAAGAAGAATTAGAAACAACAATGGTTTTAAAAAACAGGCTGTATTTTAAAGAGGCAAACTATTTTACCATACATTAACCTGTAATTTAGTCACTTTGGGAAGTACAAGATGAATATTTAAACAAAAGTAGTCTATGCTGTACAATGTTACAATGCAGCAGAGCTCAGGATGTCAATCCCATTTGTGACTTAYACAAATATTTGCCTAAGGAACAAGAAACTGGAATTATTTGTCACAATAGGATAGTAAGTCTCCTCTTCAAGATGTATCCTAACTATGCAAGCAGGAAGCTCAACATTAAAAGCAGCATGATTAAACTGTACCACACAGAAACAGCCTATAGCTAAGTATTAGCCAGCTGCCAGTCTTGCTYATTAAGGGCACAAATTCTGCTATGTTCTAACTGCATGGACAACTGCTTCAAAGCTATAATGTAGATTTATTCTTCAAGACAGAAGCATTCCACTCTCTTATCAAGCATAAACCCAACAGTCGAATTACAAGTAACAACAGCTGCCAGAACATTCATTTTTATAACTTAAGATTTTTGAAGAGTATTAATTAAATCATTAATACAGAAAAAGTACTGTACTAACAACTTATTTCAAGACTATATAGCTCTCAGAATAGATGTATTTACTTTCAGATTTAAAAAGCAAGTGGAAATAACAAGACTTTTTTTTTTTTTTTTAGTTTATTCTCCCTCTGAGTCTAAGCGCTTTTCCTTTTGTGGTCCAAACTGCCAGCTGCAGAAGGAAAAGAACTTTGGTCCTAGACCAGAAGCAGTTTTCTTGCAGCACAAAGAGCACAAGATCACTCCACAACCACTAATACTCCAGTAACAGAAGAGCTTTGTTCTCTTCACAGCTGCTAATACTAGTTATCTGTTGGGATTCACTTGCAGTAAAGGAGACATACTTCAACTAGTTGGCTAAGACAAAGAAACCAAGTCTTAGCTCCATAAAAACTCGGTGTAACTGACATCACAGTAAAAAAAAAAAAAAAAAAAAAAAAAATGTACTACAATAATTACTTTAACAATTTATTGTAACTTCTGTTACTCTCAGTATCTTCTGAAACAAAATGCAAAACTGAAGCACCACTAATTCTTACCAATTCTTTACAGCATTTTTGATACTCCAGCCTACTCTGCCCCTATACACTTCAACTTTCCAGAGTCTACTGAACATAGTGCTAACAAGAATGTGCTCCTCCTGTCTTCCAGACTACAGAAAGTAAGACCTTTCAGGCACCACTGAGATTTTAGGGCCATCACTGCTGACAGGCGAGTATGAACAAAGGTATTTGCATACAAACCGCCTCTACATATCTGAGAGAAAAAGAAGAAATAAATGGTTTCTTCAAACTAGGAACCCAGCATTTCATTGATAACAGGAATTAGACTTGTTTCCTGTCTTATTAAAAATTAGAAAAGAGAGGGAAGGAAAAGCCAACAGATCTACATCTTTGCTAAGTTATTCCAATAGTATTCAGAAAAGTGTGATCTATTATGAAAAAATAAAGACACTGGATGTGTTGCAGAAATGTCTTCACAGTGTAAAAAGTGCAATTCTCCTTAGTTAAAATTGTCTAATAAGACTGTTAAACTGATTTCTCTTTCTGCAGAGTTAGCAAAGTACCTATTGGCTCAATCAAATCTATTACTGTGGGGAGAATAATATTACCCTACTATATGGCTGCACTACACTAAATCATTAAAAAAAAATCTTGATAATACTGTAACTGTAGTTCTAGGCCTCACAGAACAGATACAGAAAGCCTCTAGATGAATCATCTACTTTTAAGAGCCAGGCATAAATCAACAGCAAAGACTGCACTTGTCATCTTAGGGAAATTAATTCTCTTTATGTTAATAGACTGCAGCAACAACTTACCAGCTTATTATCTAGAGATAAAAGATCTCTTACTCCAAAACTTACCTTCTGTTTGTGTAGTCACATACTGCTATCTACAGCATTGCATAATTAGGTAATCTGATGCACACAAACAGCTGTGCTATCTGGGGAAAGGTTCACTCACGAGAAATTCCACCGAGCACTTTACCTAGTTCCTCCACAAGCTTCGAACAGCATGAATCCATAAAGCCATTCCTACAAGACATGTTACATTCAGAATTGAATGCATTTGATTTTTAGAAATTCTGTGCTTCACACAAAATTTAAGCAGAGGAGAAAAATTATCAAAGCATTACCTGTTCTTCCCGGACAAGAACTCCAGGGAAGTAAGAATGGAAGGGAATACCTGAGTAATTAAGTGACATTTTCCCCTATTAAAAGAGATAACAAACAATAATCTCTTTTGTATATTTAAGCAACCTTCACATAAGGTTAATTGAATCAYTTTACTGCTGTACTCTTACAGAGAGATTGTGCCCGAATCCTGCTAGTCTCTACTAGGATCCTGTACTTATTTGCGACCAGATGACAGTAGGTTCTTCTTTTGTCCAACTTGTCTCAGCTTACAGATCTCTCCCTACTCATTGCTGCAGATCACCAGTGAGAAGCGCAGTAATGTCCTTGCAACCTTATTTCATTAGCCAAACCCAGCCAATCTTCTCTTGTTAATAAGGAGCTCTGTTTCCCTTTCCTACATTTGTCTGAACTTCTTTTTCCTCGAACACAGATCACCATGGCAAAGTACACTATCCCAATATTTTATAAATAATTTGAATGGTGGTATCAATACTCTTCAGTATCTTCATCATAGATACCTCAYATAACATATCTTAGGTTCAACTGTTTTTTTCCCTAGATGCTCTCACGATGAAATCCTATGATTTTATTTACACTTTTCCCAATGCTTTTCTGTTCCCAAACGAGCCATTTTTCAAGCTGTCATTCTTAACAGTTATGAGCCCTTGATTACTCCTATCAATATTTAACAGAATTATCTAGGCATTCTTCAGAGATCTAAAACTTATTTCTTACTTAAAACACTACAMAACTGGAACAATGAGATACCGGTTCCTGATCAGTAAGAACGCTCTGTGTGCATGCATCTATCTCTCTATATATCCAAGTTCATGTGATGATGACTAATATTAATTTCTCTTACTCACAATATTTAGCAACTTATAATGTAAAGCTCTAAGACTCTTGGACTTCAGTACTTATTTGCATACTGCATTTTGGGAGCTTTCCTCCATGCTTTTAAGTAGCATTAGCAACAAGCTGCACAAGGTTTCACAGAGACATGAGAATTCAAAAGCAACTGTGCCTTTTAGAAAAGCAGTTATCCAATTACAGAACAATCTGGCTCCCCATCAGTTTGTGGYATAACCACCTTTTTAAGTTGCAGATACTTATGCTTGATCTTTTGATCAGCTAAGAATTTCCTGCTTCAACCAGGACTAGAAGAGAGGAAGGATAGTCAAAAATAAGAACTGAAGAAAAAAAAAAGTCACACAAGATGGGATAGCACTCTCACAGCTTCTGAAAGCCACTTTCTATTAAAACAGCTGATAACAGCTTACATACATAACCCAATTATTTCTGTTTTACATATTTATTTTAAGTAATCCAAACATATGTTTTAAAATGGAAACATTTGTTTTCCTTTGAGCAAAAACAGAAYGTATAACTAAAAAGAAACCCACTTCTGCCTAGGAAGTTTCTTCAAGCCTTACAAGGCTAGAGACAAATCACACGTCCATATTAGATCAAGCTTTCCAGATAATATAAAGATACTAAGGTAGCAAGGGCTTACTGAATATCTACCTCCTTACTTGAAAAAAAAAAATCCAAAATCAAAAGTACAGATGTTCGTTAAACAAGCATGACCATCCACAAATACTGCAGATGTTACCTGAACAATAAACCGTCATTTCAAAANAAAAAAAAAAAAAAAAAAAAAAGCACACCACAAACCTCCCCACACTTACCTCCCCAGACTTACCAAGCTACCTCCAACAGTGATGAGCAAGTGAGAATCATATTCTTGGATCTGACAGCACCGAACCTAATGGAAGCGAGATCTGCCCAAGTTTCCCATTCATGTGGGCAACAYAATGCTATTTTGGTAGTAACTGAAACATTCACCCAAGATGCTGGTCTACAACTCACAAATTGGTTCAGTTGTGCTCAAGATCAGTCCTAGTCCCTACGCAATCCTTATTCATACCTCTATTAAAAATCAGCTAGAGACTTGCTTTAAGCAGCATGTCACCACAAGTAATTCCTAAGATTAAAAAATGTGGGCTATTCTAATGCCTTGGACAAAACTTCAGTAATCAGAAATGTTACATTTATTCACTGTGTCATACAGTATGAAGACCAAAACCATTTTTACTCCTGTTCTCTTCATCAACAGTATTATAAAATCATGGCATTCCATATCCAACATCACTGCAAGTGAAAAATCCTTGGTTTTCCACAGTTAAGTAGCCAGGCTAAGTAGTACTACCTAATCATGTGCATTCAAAACATCAGATGTAACAACCTAAATATAGGAAAAAAACATTCCTTACTGTGTAGCCTTACCTGGAAGTATTTAGAAATTAATCAGGGTAGTTGTAACCCATCCTAGTTGTAAACAGTCATGCTGCCTCAAAATACACATTCTTTGACCTCTAATAATTACCAGTTAACTTGGAGTGACATATAAGGTGCTGACTCAACCTGAGACCCAAAAGCTTTATCTTAATTTTTTTTAAAAAAGGGCAATACAATTAAGATGTCCAGCTGGCTTCTTCCCTATGGCTGAAGTAGAATAACGCCACGATGCATCAGCRTAGTTAACTGCTATGCTGTTCCTGCTTGGCTACAACACTGTTTCACAAGGATTGACACAGAAAGAACAGTTAAAGTGCCTTCAAAGATTACATTTAAATTGAGCAACACTATACTTTATCAYGCTATTTTTTTTACAGCGTTGACAGCATTCGAGTATTTTGTTCTCTTCTGGGGTGCCTTACAGCACAAGACATCATAACAGATACYTTTTCTCCATTCATTGGACTATGCTGCAGTACAGAAAGCTAATGTAAATCTTAATCTCATYATGGGTCTGCATTAACAATTTGAACCAGAAAACAGAAGCCTAAYGTCCCTGACAAATCATCTACCACAAATGAGGAAAGAAAAAACAAAGCAAAGACAAGTTTCTCAATGGAAGGAGGAAGAGAGAGTAAGTCAAAAGGGAAGACAACTTAGTCCCCAAACACTACAAGATCACCAGCAAAGTAYATTGGTTTCAGAAGGAAACTTCCTTTCTTGGCAGAACAGAGAGTCTGTCTCACTCATATCTCAAGACAGTAAAAATAGCCAAGAAAATGTCACTCATGACAATTTAAAGGAATAATTGCTGCAGACAGGTTTTTATTAGTTGGAATATTGGGAAATGCCATTTATCTCATTATCTTTTTCACCACACAAAGCAAACCCCACAATCAATATTGAAGTCTTAAATGCCATGTGGCAACTGCACTTCATTTTGCAATGTTATCCTTAAGCACAGAACAAACATCTGCAAAGGCTAGGATTGAATATAAAAACCAGAAAAACAAGACTGTATAGTATTCACCAGAGATGGATGCAGTAGAAAGCTATATTATACCAGGAAAGTGAGCAAAATAACTAAAGTTAAGCCAGTGACAGCATACTGCCATACTTTTTTGCAAGATTCATTAAAATACAAATTCACTCTTGTACAAAATAAGACATACAAGTTAAAGTGTAAAATCACCAAGAACTGATGTCTTCTATTCAGCAAAAAAAAAATGTCCCCAAAACAATTCTATTGAGCACTTATACCCTCAACTGCTGTTTTCATTACAGCCTTATCAAAAAAAGCCCTCCACATCTGAACACACTGCTGTCACATGTTTGGGCAACAGAGAGGCACTGCTGTCTCTGTTCTTTACTTTTGCAGGCTTCCCCCCCCCAAGACAGGAAGGAAAACAAAACCATCATTCTCTTATGCAAGTGAWTCCCTAGAACTCTTTTTTCTTAAAAAAGAAAAAAAAAACTTCATATTATGAAGAGTTCGATATGCAAGTGCTGACCTCTTCGTTACACCAAGTCAAAAAGTATGCTAGCCCGGAACCTTGTTYTCCTGTAGAGTGAAAACTACACTGCAGTTTTTCTTCTTAAGTGAAAGCCTGAAGCGGGAAAAAGACTGGACAAAACCAGCCTGTAACAGAGAATAGGTTGGTTACCAGTAGGCTGAATTTGGTAGAAGATAACGTTTACTATCCACAGGTACTATAAGCACTAAGTGATTATTCAGTACAGATAACTTTCCAAGGGAAAGAAGCAGGCATAAGTCATAAAAACTTTTAAAAAGCCAGCAGAAGCACTGGCTAAGAAGTAGCTCCCAAAGCTATAGGAGACTGTTTCCGATTAGTTTGCTATGCTCATACAGTAAGTTTTCAAAATCTTGATATTCATTTTGAGAAAGAAAGATCCAGAGTAGCTGCATGCACACTATTTCCTGCAGAATAGAAACATCCTCAGATGCTGGCAGTGGGTAGCTGTGCTCCTGGCTATCCCCGAATACTTTTTTGGAACATGCTGGAACAAGGAAGCAAGCATTTGTTGGCTTTATTTGAAAGGCTACAGAAGCGCAAGCACGAAGAACCAGGCTGCTTGTTCCACTGCGCTGTTCTACTCGTGGAGTTCACTCCGGGATTACTCGATCGCTCCAAGCCTGCGTTTAACAAGTGAACTATAACCAAGTAAATTAAGTATATTATTGCCAACAAATTAATACAACGAACTACRTTGCAAATACAGAAGCGGGAGACTCTCAGCCAACGTACTAATACTTCSCGCACCAGCTAACCAAAAGCTGCAGCAACGGTCCTAAGCAGCGTATTTCAAGCGCTACGCGTAACTCGCTGCGCTTCCTGCACGCACACACGGTTTCCCCTCTGGTCAGRGGGGTTTGCCCTCAGCGCCCACGCCCGCTTCCCCCCGGCGCCGGCCGGTCCGGGGGCAGGCGAGCACGGAGGCCGGAGCGCCGCGCCGCGCCTCCCCCGCCCAAGCACGCGGAGCGCGGCGC
>NW_028187122.1:2855208-2873766 GCF_003343005.1 Rhea americana
GGCTCGGAGCGCGGCGGTGACCTTGAGCGCCTGTGACCGCCCGCTCAGTGCCTCCCTGCGCGGCTCTGACGCGCCCGTCGCTCGCTCTCCCACCACTGGGCCGTCCCGAGCTTAAAAGCGTATTTTTCTGAACGAAGTGCAAGCGTATTAATACCAAACGGACATGAAACACAACCGGCTGCACYGCGCCGCAGCGCCACGCGCACGTGTACTTGGAAAAACACTGTACCTAAAGCCTGCTCTGCACCTGAAGGTCATTTCTTCATACTAACAGCTAGCCACGACAGGGATGGTTTTCCTAAAAGTACAAACCAGTCACATAATGGCTCCTCTTTATACCTACATTTAATACGGGCTCCTCCACAAACACCTACAGAGAAAATCCTAACTGCCTCCAAAAAGGGGTATAAGTTACTTCATGCGAGGTAAGCTGTGAAGTTCTCTGCACTTCTGGGCCAACATCAGAATATTATGTTTAGAAAACTGGAAAACTGACGGGTCACAGAAAAAAACGTGCATGACACTGGGGTAATCCGAACAAATGCTTGAGAACAAAAAGCAAGTACAATTTTCTTCCTAAAATCAGTAACCAATATTCTAAAGACTATTAAAACGCTCCTTTTGCTCACACCCTAACGCCTAAGCAACTGCTATACTTGCCAGCCCAAATGCTATTCCCCTGAAGAGGGTGTGTTTGGGGGGGGCTATAGACCATAAATATTTACTGCTATACAGAGCTCTAGCGCTCTGTGTATTGCTCTGGAATGGAAAGAGTATCTGTTTAAAGTACTGTGTCCAGTTCTGGGCACTAAACTTCTAGGATAATACAGTGTAATTGAAAAAGTACAGAGAAGAGCAACAGAAAAATCAGAGTTACAAAACATGAAGGATAAACTGAAAACAGCAAGCTTTCTAAGAATGGAAAAGTTTGAAGGCCTATTCRAATCTGGAACAGATAACAGCAAGGAAGCAGATAACACATCATGGTTACTGAGAAACGAGTAAGAATTCATAAGCATAAGCTGGAGGAAGGGAAATATAATTTAGACATACAGCAGATATTTCCTAGAATAAAGGTAGAGAAGCATTAGACTGCACAGAAAGATTGTCCAATTGTTGCAACTTTTAGAAAAAGCTTAAACAAATACCTGTGCGGAGCAATCCAGGTAGAGCTGATCCTGCCTTGACAGGATCACAGCCTTGACACCTTTCTGAAGTTCTCACCAATCTTATTTTTTCTAATTAAAGATTTCCCTAATGTTTTGCTGTAGGTTATTGGACAATGATGCCCAGGATAGAAAGGAACTAAGCTGTGTTGAACAGAAGTAGGTCAGGAAAATATTCTGTTAAGATATGCTCCAAATTGCAGACAAGTTCAGGAAAGTCTAGATCAGTGGGACAGAATAACAAAAAAGTTACCTGCAAATAATGTTAGAGAACAATAGGAAAACTGAGAAATGTTAGAGATGGTCCAAATCAACCTTTAATACTATGTTTTCCCAAAAGACAAGTTTTATGCACAGGGACAGATTCACTTCTGAACGTGCAAGTTTCCCTCATCTAAGCTCTCCAGCAGCTATTGACAAAATCCATCTTCCAAGCTTTTTGTATTGCTGTGGTGCTCCTTTATCAAAGTAATTTCAGACTCTTGTACTGATATATACCACATGAATACATTTATGCACTTGAAAATGCCTCCTCTTTGTGTCCTTTTAGTTCACACTTGTTTAATTTTGTAATTAACTTTTGAAAAGGTTTTATATGCCTTTTTTCAGTTTTGATTTCAGAATTTTTCTGTTCTTCTACAATGTAGACTAAGACAATGAGAGTAAAATTAAACCATGTTTAATGTATTATGTAATCATCCACAAGGGTCTGAAATGAAGGAATCCCAAGGTGGGCACAAGTAAACTACATTAAGATTCACTTTCTATTCAGTGGAAAAAGACCCAAGACTTTTTCATTAATAGAATTTAAATCGGGAGCAGATTAACTGCTCATGCTCTTCCGCATCAGCTCTGACCCACAGGAAGAASCAGACCACCACATTTCATGAAGTCATCGCCTGATGTGGTGATGCAGACAGTCTGTGCTCTCCTAATAGTCTGCACAGCGCTTCATGGCACCTATTTGGCCTCTCACATAAGTATAGTTAATGTTAACTGTAAACAGTAATTTAAATGTTTTGAAAATATGGAAATTGTGAGAAGACAATCCAGAAAAAGAAATATAACAGAAGTGGTACATCATCACCTCAGAACAGGAGAAAAAAAATTGAAGAAATACACTGTCCTGCTATTCTCTCAGTTGAGCAGCTGGCTCAAGACCTGCTGTCTGCTCTTCTGTGTTGCTGTTTTTCTTTTTTCCCATCCATACTATTTACAAGACAATACATCAGAGCACAACAGGCAGATATTGTTTCAAAGAGGCTTTGCCCTCTGTTGTCTTCACACCACAAATACACAGTAGGCAGTATGTTACTGCCTACTGCACCTTTCTTAATATTAATTTCTGTATATTTTATATATATTTGAGTTGTTCCAAATCAAGAACTAGATTGAACATTTGTCAATGAAATAATGGCATGTATTACAGTTTCTAAAACTTCGTCTAGCCATGCCAAAGTTTTCCTCTTCCTTTTACTCTAGCTTTCTAAACAGATCCTGTAAGCCAGTTCAATCTAACTCGCAAAACAAGAATGCAAGTGCTGGTGCAACACTTACAAACATCTAGGATACTATGTCTTTAAATACTGATTCAGTATTTCTATCATCTTTTTCTGAGCAAGTGCAGATGGAAACTTTTCAAAACATTTCTTACATGCTTCCTTTCACTGTAAGCCAGCAGTCTGGTGAGAACAAAACATCACATACTATACTGAAGTGTCCAGGATACAAATGGATTCAGAAACCCGCTAGTACTGGGTCACTGTGCACTACACATTTGCATGGCAGACATTTCATGCATTATTCTACACCTCTCTACAGTTCAGATGCCTGGTTTTGTATCACTTTTATTATTATTATTATTATTACTTATAAGTATAGAGTGCCAGSCTGTAATATTCTCACTCCATGAGTCAGTTTAATCAAACTAATGACTAGGTTGTGGTTACGATACTCTCTTGTAGGATCAAAAGCACTGCACACCAGTCCTTATACAAAAGTTCCTTCACTAGAAGTGGAAAAAAAGCCCAGGCGCAGTATCATCAGGCAACCTGGCCTAAAATGCTTAAGAACTGTCCCCGTCCCCGCTCTGTGATTCTGTGGGGTTTATTCATTCCTAGTCTAAGGCAAAGCTAAAATAAGCACCAAACAGGTGCAGTCCACCTGCAAACCCGTTACCTAAGAACCGAAAACATGCCTCAGAGCATCTGTGTTGTGATTCTAACTCAAAGCCAGATAGCTACAAAGCTTTGGCTGTATTTTGGAGAAAAATGGTAATGAGCATGCATACATCCTCTGAAATTACATAAACTGCATTATGCAGTGCAAAGAGCATAATGAAACAGACTTCCATGCTAGATGCCTGCAGATTTATGTTCTGGGGATTTCTGGCTCCCTACCATTCCTGTTTATATTTCCATTCAGATGACTTCCATTTTTTATCCTGTTTCTATATTACAGGAAAGTCATACTAGCTCTCATTTGTTTTTTCTCCCCTTAGAAAATAAAGCCAAGTACAGTACAGTACAGCTTAATAAACATAAAAATACTAAGAATATTCACTAGAAAAAACATATACTGTAGATTTGTTTTAGCTATATTCATGTGTCACACACAKCAAAAGGAAAGTGTCAAGTCTAAGAATCCAGTATTTCTCCCTAATTTCCTTTTAGAAAAATAATCTTTTKTGTGTGTGTGTGTGCATGCAGGGCCTATTGTAGACATACATGTTCAAAATAGGTTTTAATGATCTTTTTCCCCCATTAGAAATTGCAGAGCCAGAAAACCAACAGTCAAGCRTAACTACATAATGACAAGCAATAGATGTGTAAATCAAGTGGGGAAAACCAGCTCAGAAACAGTAGAATTCTTATCTGGAAAATGCAATGTCAGCTTTTACAAAGGGACCCAAGTGACTCTAGTATTATCAGATGTGATCACAGGAAAGCTAAGCCTAACTGTGACGAGAGCTGCCTAGTACAACAATTCTGCTCTTCCCAAAGACTAATGGATACAAGAGGAGAAATTGATTGCAGGTGACTGAGGAAGTGAAGGGCATAAATTTAGTTGTGTGCCTCAATCTTTGCCAGATTGAGGCTGTGAAGGATTATATTGATACCATCAGTTCTTGCCCTCCCCACTTGCCTCTTGGTATGGGCTCCTTCAAGTTACGCTTTCTGTGTCACCAAAACAAAAAGTGTTGATTTAATGAAGAGGAGCCCTGCTTCCTCTGCAGAGAGGATAAGCTCCCCTCCCTTTCACTTGCATGGAGGGAGAAGAAGATGGGGAGAGGTACTCTTGCCATGCAGGAACCTAGCTTTGATAGTCATGAACAGCTCTCAGGAGGGACATTCTTTCAATTCCCTGACTACAAAWGGGGCATAGATAGAGCACCTCCCAGCCCAACTGCCTAAGATGTGTGTCCAGGCAAAGCAATGTGAATGCTACCTGAAAAAAAGCTACCTGGACCAGAGCATAACCTGTGTATTGAATAAAACCAGCCAACAGTAGGGAGTAACAGTCAAGAGCGTACATAGGTGCAGCCTAATCTTACCATCAGGCAGACTCTGCACTGGCCCAAGTGGTTTCCAAACCACAGGAAGATCTGAGATGATGCTTGTGTTTGTGATTGCCCTCTTTCCTCCCAACTGAAAAAAGGGCACGTAACGGTCTCAAAGCAACAAGAACCTTTGTCTTCTAAGCCTTCTCTTCCAATACWACAGTTTATGCGTGCCTAACTAGAAAATCACAACCGAGTTTGAGCGCATGTTGATTCTCCTCAGCTTTAACTGATCCCTGGCAGAGCTGTCGGTGCTTATCTCTTACAAAAAACAAATCTTCATTGCCTTAGTACAGATATTTTTAATATAACTCCTCAAATCAGTGAACATTTGAAAAAAACTAGTCCTTGATTACTGCTGAGGAGTACAAGCCAGTGAGGATAAAGCAGGTGTTGGAGATGAATCACCTTTCTCCATGCCACAGTTCCTATTCTGCAGAGAGTTTGTAACAAGCAAAACCCAGGTAATGGATCTAAACTCTGAAGTGTGTAAATGCTAAAAATCTTGTTACATACATACTCTCCTTTGCCCTCATCCRCTAATCCACTTCACCTCTGGTATTTTATTACTTGGCTTGATGCACTGCTGCTTATCTTTTAACTACCAAACTTAAATACATAAAACTATTTGGCAAACATGCAAACTCACAACCTACTGATTGAGAAACACTGTCCATCATCATAAAAAGTGATTGCAACAAGTGGTAGAGCATTTGGTAGAGAAAACAATGGCCTTTGCTCTATGACTGTTCCCTCATAGACAATTACGCTTATCTATGTATGGACACATTAGTTTTGCTTGGCTGAACATCTACCTCTTCTTCAACTCAGCATTTTTTATTATTTATTATTATTTTATACAATCCTTCAAAAATTCATCAATAGGGAAGTGACAGTTTCAAAACAAGCAGTTTGAAAGACAACAACAGAGTATTGACAGTTACAAACAACACTCTCATCTGCATTCAGCACTGTCAGATCTCTGGAAGAAGAGGAGAAACTGGTCCCCTATCAACATTCAACTGCACTCAGATTTTCAATTGCATTGTTCTGTATTCCCAGAGCTTAAACACTGGCATGAAATTCCCATAGATATTAATGATTCAGGATCTAGTAAAAACAGAGGACCAAACCTTGCTATGCCTGGAGCAGCTGGAACAGGAATAAAAGGCATCTCACCAAAATTTTGTAGTCTGCCTAGGAATCTGACACACTTCCAATTTGGACAGCAATGGATTACTCCCCTAACCCAGCAAGGAACAGCCAATACCTCTCAGTGAGCAGAAAGGATGCAGAGCCTTATTTTTCCTTTTCCAAATTAGTCCACAGATAGGGATCAGTGCAACAGAGAAACAAACCACACCTTTGGCACTTCTCAAACACCTTCAGTATTAGGCAGAGAGGTATACCTCTGAATCAGCATTTCAGCACAGTTCAAACAGCACAGCTGAGTCTGGAAGTAAAACTTAATACTTGAACCATGGGAGTTTGCTTTCAGATAAATAAACCAAAGGTTTGTTTAGGTTTTTTATGCTGAAAAAAAACCATTTTATCTGTCCTTGTGCTAAAACCACAGACAGTAAAACTCAATAAATCCCAGTCTTTTAAAAATATCATTTTAAAGTCCATGTTTGCAAAGATTTAGAGAGTTCTATGTAGGAAGGGGCTGTGTTGTAAACTACAAATTTGTTCCTGAAGGTTCCACCTACCTAGCAGCCAAAAAAGGGGAAAAAAACCCCAAACATTATGCTAATATCAGGTTGGTTTGATATAGTTACGTTCTCTGGTATTTCTGGGATTGCTGACCTTTCAGAGTAAATATTACAGTGAATAGTCTGTTCTGTGCAACAAATTTTGTTTTGTTCAAGAGGCCAATTTAGAGGTTTCAGGTTTTCACAAGGTCAATATGAACTATGTATACAAGAAAAAYGAAAAACAGAATTATAATTATAGACTTCTGTCTCCTCATTGGATACACTGCGAAAAAACACTAAAAATAAACTTTCAGGGCCTCTCTTACATAGGAAACAAATTGCATTTCATTGCAGGAACCTTACATCACAAAATTTGTTTATTTTCTTATAATAAAATATAATTTGTCAATCTCTCTCTCTCWCACACACACACATTCTTGGTCTAATAGGAATTTARGACTCAAAGCAACCCTCAGGGTCATCAAAACAAGTTCTTTGTAATCAATATCCAATTTGAAAAGGTCTAAGGAACCTCTATTCCAGGACAATGGGCCATTAAAGATTTTCAAATATCCTGTAAAACATGACTGAGCATCTTGGGACTACCAAAGCATTCTTCYGACATTCATATGTAAGATCCTTATTATACACATTAATTCTTTCTAACCTAAGAATGGTAAATCAGACTTCTTCATTGGGCACTACCAATCAAAATTTTATTTATTCTCAATTTTGACACAGGCATCAGATAACGAATTTGCAAAATTAGTTTTACTGTCAACCACTTTACAGAAGGGAAAATAAAACAAAAGCATTATGTATCTCCTGTACAACAGGAAAAAGGGGTTTTTTTTTGTTTAAAAAACCTCTGTATAGCCATTGAAAACAAAACGGATGGGACTAACACATCTGTCTCAGATACTTTTTGTCTAACAAAAGCAAGCACTGATTGTTTTTCTTTCACTTAGAAATTGTTTTCAAATACCAAAAATTCAAAGGACATGTATCTATTATCTCCATTCCACTTCCCCTTAGAAGAAAAGAAAAAGGAACAACGCACACAAGTCAGAAAGGGAAGTGCAGGTGAAGGTATGAGGAAATACTGCTGCAATTGTTATGAGCCATCAGAGGTCAAGGATTGTGAATGATAAGAGCATCCCAACAAAACTGCAAGTGCAACACTTCCCAAGTTATTCTTTAGACAATTCCAAAGACTGAGTCTGTAATTCTTTGTGGATAGCCTCTTCCCTGAGGGAGTCAGTAGTGAGATTTGATCACAATCTGAACAATGCCTGAGTTGACAAAAATCTTTCTTACCTCTTTAAACATAAAACCATCCTAATTATATGATCTAGTCTATATTCACAGGTACAAGAGAAGTCTAAAAAGCTGACCTAAAATCCTAAACCAAAAGAAATTGTCCATTTTATGACTTCCTTATTTTGCTACTTTTGAGTTTTTAAATTCTCCCAGCTAATAACTAACAACGTATACACAATCCAATGCATTTTTAGAGGAGATTAATTTGAGACAAATGCAATCAGCACTTGACTGAAGTATCATGACTGCTTTTRTAGGATCAGCAAGGACTACTTCATCAATGAAAATACTTAATATAACTTTGAGATCTCTTCCCTGCGGAGAGAAATGAGGCTGGAATCCTACTTTCAGTGAATTACAGTCTGTAGTAAAAAATAAACAAAACAAACCCCTCTTATTTACCAACTAAGTATACATTTGATTATAAGCAGATTGATTCCAGTCACAGCACAGACTGTCATAAAGAAAAAGGAGGAAGACATAACATAGTTCTAAATTTAAATATTTTGCATTTATGTAGTGCTCTATACCTACAGATCTTCACACTTCACAAATTGTAAATAATTGCTCTTCTCACCTCCCATTTAAAGAAACAGAAGCAACAATGATATAAACAAAACCAATTAATGAGAGAGCTGAGAATGTATCTACAGACAGCTCTCGCCTCCAAGCTAAAAGCAGTATTAGATCAGTTTGATTCAAAAAGGAAATAAAACCCCCATCCCAAGCAGGAAAATGTAGTTATCTTATTCCAGCATCACTCTGATTTTTAAGCTGTTTACCTAGGCAGGATCAGTACTGAAATGATAATCTAGAAGACTTATTTGACAATTAAAAAAAATCAAAAGAAAAAAAGAAAATGAATCCCCATTTTTTTTTCTCAGCCAATCACAGAATCAAACAATAGCTTCAGTTCTCCTAGAACTGTATTCTCAGCAAATTGACTATTAATCTAGTAATGCTTTGGACTGTCCCATTAGCAAACTTACATTTCATCAGACAGAACATGCTGTCTTCCACGGGATATGGCAGGAAAGACTCCTCTTTCATGCTGTATATTGAAAACAAGACCCATTTTATGTTTAAAAGAAAATCGTGCTTGCACTTTGAGCAAGCTAATTCATCAGTATTAGTTTCCTTTGTTGAAGCTCTCTGAGCCTATTAGAAACATATATTTTCACTTCACCAATGTTCTGTTTGTAAAGTTCAGTGAAGAGTTACCTATTTATCTTTACATGCGCATCCACAAAGGTTTGTACATGTCATTGGTCATCGTACATATGTCATTTGATTSTTACCAGCGTGATCAAAGTTCTAGGTGCTTAGGTTACTGACCTCAAAACACACCGTCTGAAGTCCTTGTTCGACATAATTTCTGTTATGGTCTATGTCAATAGTTGTTTGATCTGTTCTCTAGTACATTTAGAGATGAACAAAATCAGGAGAATAGAAACTCAATGCAGTTTCCTTAGACAATTTCTTGTCTGAATACAGGAATACTTTCAGCTAAACCAGCAAACAGCCTACTTTTTAGAACAAGGATGTATGGCTATGAGCAATTAATCTGAATAACTTCTGATGTTATTACCCACTACCAGTTTAAGAATTATATTAGAGAAACTTGAACACTTCTCTAAAACTCACCAAACTTTCCTCTTCATTGCCTCAACTGAAAATAATAGTACTATGATAAAACTATTCCATGTTTTCACTGCGTGATGAATGTCTAACACGCAGGTAACATCTGACTTCTTTAGGGAATGGTGTGTGTATAGCCAAATAAGATTGAGTTCTCTGAAACCAGTGACACTGAACTCTGATTTGAGTTAATTATACAGAGGAAGGAAAGGGACAAAGGGATCCGGGGGAAAAGGGGAGGGTAAGCAACAGACTTGCCTAATATGAGGCCAATGTTCCCAGGTTTGTGGTTCTGTTTCCATCATATGCAGGCACCAGCATTAGCTTCGGTTTCATTAGATCAGACATACACTGTGATATCACCTTGCAAACTGCAGCATTAAAAAAAAAAAATTGCAGTCAACACATTTTTGCAACTGTTTTAATTATTTTTAAAAATATTTTATGAGGAACTACAGCAAAGTTGTGCACTCCTTCTCTTTTCTTTGTGCTTTGGTAATTTCTTTTATGTTACCTCCCATTTTTATCCCGGATCATGAGGGATGAGGCCAATTATAATGTACAGGCTCTTACAGGCCCTCCTCTTCGCACAGCACTTGGACATAGTAGGGTTATGACAGCATTTGAATCTTTCACAATAGCAATAAATATTACCGTACCTATGTATACTGCAGTCTTTCCAGACAAAGGGTCAGTGGAGTTTTGGAGAACTGTTGTTGGAGACAGGAATCTCTGTGCCCCACCCTAGCCTGCATGCTCTTAGGAGGTGGGATGTCCCCCTAGAAGACTGTGATCTGAAATGGATACTGTAATGCAAGATAGCACTTAAGTCTTCCTCCTCTTCCACCATTCTTCCCAGAACACAGGATGCCTTGACCCAACACAATCCATTCTGTGCAGCCACATCCCTCCAACTGTTTCCATACCTGTTGCAGCTCTGGTCCAATATTTTGCTGAGCGGAAAGAATAAAGTCGATTCCTTCTCAACTCGTCTCCCCCTGCTCCAATGAAGTGGAGAAGCTATGTAAGTAGGACTCTCTGGAAATGTTCTGAAAAGTAGCTACAGGAGAGAGAGGGAGCAAAGGAGATCTGGACTCAATAACCAGACATACTTTTCAGGGAGTAAAAAAGGTAACAGTGCATAGCAGTGCTGACCTGCGCTGGCATCCTCGTGCAAGCCATGACAGAAGTGGCACAAGGCTAGTAGTCACCCCCTCATTTTGGTATCACTGGGCAGTTCAGAGTTCTGGTATTACTAGAATACCACTTCAAATTTCTGCACTATTTAGAGGCTAAATTAAAGAAATGAGTGTCTTTTTTCTTTTTTTAAAAAAAGTTAACTGGTAATAAGCAACCTCATTGAAGTTAAGRAGTGATCTGAAAGCTCTATGAGCAGAACTTAGCTAATGTTCCAAATCATTACAGCCTACCAAGAATGTATGCAGCCAGTATTATCCAATATGTTTAGTTTCAAAAGAAGTCCACGCTGTAGGAAGTACTATTATTGCAAATTATCAAACAGTGATAAAAAGTTTGATAAAAAATAAAATAAAATTTTATAAAATCATTTTTTTCCCAGAAAAAATTGAAGTTATTTGCTCAGACATACAGCTTACCATTAGTAAAGGTAGGACTCCATTCTATTATCTCTCAGCTCCTCCAGAAGAAGCTACACTCAAAATAACTATATAAAGCACAAATCTCTCAAGGCATTTATATTCTTATTGATACAATACTGGCTGCCTCCATAAGGGGAATTTTACCAGGGCACTACAAATCCATCCCAAGCAAAAATGGCATGGATCTTCCTGTCTTCCCCATGTCAATGTTCTCAATAATATCCAACAGATGATTTATTGAGAATTCTGGGGTGGACGGTTTATGACTAAGAATGTTCTTGTGGTAAGATTTTGATAAATCAGTGCTTACAGTTCCTAGAAGCAAAGAAACAGACACCACGTTAGACATCCTTTTCCCAAATTCACTGCTGAGATTCCTTGTGCCCATGTTCCAGGCTGCTTTAGCTTAGATATAGCTGCTTATAGCTAGCTATATCATCCACCTAAAACTGAAAACAAAACATGAGATAAACAAATTTGGCATGTGTAGTAACCCTCAAACAGCACTGTGGCATAGTCTGCAGGGTATAGCTTTAATTGTTAAACTTGAAATCAAGTCTTATGTTTATTTGCATCAGCAACAGCCATCTGACTAAAACAATAATAATACCATAGCATCTATTTCTGACTCACTTGTCTTGAATAAGTAATTCCTTGAGACTATGAGTCACCCAGTCAGAAGTGAGTCATTCTCTAACTTTCTACTAATATTATCCTTAAAATAAGCTTCCTCCTTTACTCATTATTTTTTGCATGTTTTTGGTTCTTTTCATAATGCCAAAAATGCTGCTTTATATAGAACATTTATGTTTACTGTTGGAATAGTTATCTTCATTTTACACAATGGCATGCACTCAGAATGATCTCACAGTGCTTTATAAATCTGCATACATTAAGTATATATACAAGAATGAGAGTCTTTCCTTCAGTGCACCCATATGAAAGATGGTAGCATTGGAGTACATGTCAACGTTATTCAAGGGCATCTCACTGGAATTGGAGTATCCTATAACCAGCTGAAATAGCAAATGGAAGTTAGATGCACAAAAACAGAATTACTGACAACGGAATTTAACCATTTATAGCTCTGTTTTCGCAAAATTGAGTTTATATTCTGACTACAGAGGATCAGGTCAGCCAGTGCTTGGTAATACTTGTCATTTGCAGGGGAAACCTTTCAGTTTCTTCAGATAATCAGTTGTGAGTGAACTCTCAGCAAGGAAACCTGACATGTTTCAAAACTCTGGTTACCTTTGGCATCTTGTGACAACACAGGGCAGGACAGTACCAAAGTAAGAACTGTATGTTAAACCACATTTAGAAATACTCTTTAACTGCTCATAAGTCTGAATAGGCCCAAGGGCAAATCTATTAGGCTGCATTCCAGCCAACTATCTGTGCATTTGACTCCTTGCTGAAGAACTGCCAAAGATGCAATTTCACAAGCAATTTAGCCAATACAGGAGCACCTACCAGCAGAGAAGCAGCCCTGCCCTTCCACCACTSTCTGAGCATTTCCACCTGCTGTTCTGCTGACTTGAGCACCTGTTTGGCCACGTAGATCTACTTCCTGATCTGGCTGAAAATAATTGTATTGAAGTTTAAAACTCTGAGAAGCAACCCAGACTATCATCAGTTTTCATCATCGCTTAAACCTGCTTGTCCACTTTCAGGAAAGAAGATGGTGTTTCTCTTCAATGCCTGCAAAGAGCAATGACAGGCTCTTTCAAGAATATGACTCTGTTCTTTGTAGGGCAGGTGCTTGCTACATATTAAGAAACCCTACCTTCTGTTTTTCCTACAGAATGGGCACTGTTCAGCCTGAAATATTAATAAAATATAGGCTTAAAAAAAAGGATGAGCTCAAACCAAAACAGGAAATGCCTTGGGCAATTTGCTACTTTCAAAGAGCCATTGTTTTCAAGTGCTCTAAACGTAAGTCACTGGTTAAAAAAAACGTTTTCTAAATATGCATTCCTTGCTCTTTTATCATGCTGCAAGATAATCATGTCACCAACACTGGACACCTAACTTTATACTTAAACTAAGAGGCTAGTGAATAAAGCAAGATTCCTCCAGAGGACAACTCACATCATGCTGTGTAACTGCACTTCCAGAATAAGAATTTGAATSTGAAATGATTCTGAGCACTTCTCTCCACAGGCTCTACAGCAAGCTGAATTTAAACACCAAAGGTCAGTGGTGCAACTGTCCCACTCCACCTGCATCTTCACTTGATTTCAAAGAGAAGCCCAGCATGCCCAAAGCCATAATGACATTCTGAGGAACAATGTGTAATGTCAGAGAACAGCAGCAATTTCTGAGGCCAAGACAGACAAATGACACCGCCAAGAATAAAAGAAGTTATGCCTTGGGTCTCAGAGCCAGAAATATAAACTAGACTACACTGAAATACTACCCAGCTCCCCTCCTCCCCATTTAGCTTTGAATGCAATTGGATCCATTCATAATTCATTAGTAATTACACCACAGTGAAGTCAACTGGCTTGTAACCTGTGTGACATATCCTGCTGCTTGGATTTAGCCCTCTTTTCACCCATATTACATGAGCAGTAAGCTTCATGCTCCTGAATCTTTCATTTTTGAGATACAGAAGTGTCGAGTCTTGTAGCTTCTATACAGAACTTTTTAAAAAAAGGAGAGCGAGAGAAGCTTTAGCTCTAGCAGTTCTACTGCCTCAGAATTACAGTATTCAATGTACACTGATTTTGTGTTCCAGTTTATCTTAAGTTTGGCATTAGCAGCACCACGCTCTAATCAACTGAGCTAAACCTGCTTCTAGTAACATGGCAGAGCAACAGCTGAAGATGTAATGATCAACAGAATGTCTTCCTTCRGTAAAATAATTTTCTGGAGCTCCAACATAGGGCAACTGAGATCATTAAGACAGTTATATATAGCTGGTATTTTATGTAACACTACAAAAGAAAAAAAAAAAGTATTCTCAAAAAAGTAATCCCAAAGATTAAAGCCTGAATTTCTAAGACAAAGGAAAATTTCCATAAGAAGCCTAGAACTGAAATAAAACTTCTGAAACCTCAATTGAGATAAATATGTTTCATTTTAGAAGTCAGTCCTGAGGTTTTACTCATTATGGTTATTCTTGTTGGTCTTCATACAGCTCTATGGATGATTTACAAAGAATCAGTAACACATGGAGAGAAACAAAGTTTTACTAATAAGATTTGGAATTCACCTCCAAGTCCTTAACCTGGAGGTTACAAGCTAAGACACAGGGAAATAATGAACATTGTGTTTGGCAAAAAATGGCAACAGGCCTACTCCCGCAATCTTGAGTTAAAATGATATGCAAATATTAGTAGAACTTAGGCCCAGATTTCAAAATGACAAAGAAAAAGAGAAGGCATTTCAGGGAACCAAACAAAGGTTGGATACACTATTCAAATAWCCTTCATGAAATATAAACAAGTGTATATAAAAACACTTGATATTCTGAAGCAGCCAGTGTTCCGGGACTATGTCTGTCGTTCCACATCAACAATGCTTCATAACAATTTTTAAACAGAAAAGCAGGCAATAATCCTTTAACTGGCAGTGGACAATGTTAACTGTAAAATGTCAATATGATTACATATATTGGATTTTCTAAAACACCAAAACTAATGTATTGTATACCTGCTCCATTTGTTATGACCAACGGACATGAAGATTTGAAGTCCTTCTAAGAATAAGGTCCAAGATCCTGGCTATATGAAATCTGTAGCAAAGCTTAAACTGACACCTCTAAGTACAGGATTCTAGCTATTATTCCAGCTGCAGAGCAGTGTTTAATGGTATGTCTTCAGTCATCAGCTTAATGCTGATTAGGAGGCAAGAATATAACATCCCTATTCAATACCAGCCATCAGTACTTGCTACTTGTGGATTTTGGTATCTAGGTCTCCAGAGATGTGACTACCATTGGCTCAAAAATGCAAAGCTTACATGTTTCAACACAATTGTAATCCAAAGTGAGACAGTTACATCACAAACACCCTCAAGTTATATTTATCCAATACTTGTACAAAAGAGCCACCTATGCAGACCTGTTCTTAAAAACAGTCAGACAGCACATAATATAATGTATAACATACTGGACAAGTTGACTGTGAGCCAGCAATGTGCTCTGTGGCCAAGAAGGCCAATGGTCTCCTGAGGTGCATTAGGAAGAGCGTTGTCAGCAGGTCGAGGGAGGTGATCCTGCCGCTCTCCTCAGCCCTGGGGAGGCCACATCCTATGTCCAATTACTATGTCCAAGTACTATGTCCAATTCTGGGCTCCCCAGTACAAGAGAGACATGGAGCTACTGGAGAGAGTCCAGTGTAGGGCTACGAAGATGATCAGAGGGCTGAAGCATCTCTCTCATGATGAAAGGCTGCAAAAAATGGGCCTCCTTAGCCTGGAGAAGAGAAGACTGAGAGGGGATCTTAAAATATCTACAAATACGTTAACAGGGAGTGTCAAGGGCGTGGAGCCAGACTCTTTTCAGTGGTGCCATGCAAYAGGACAAGAGGCAACAGGCACAAAGTGAAACACAGGAAGTTCCATCTGAATATAAGGAAAAACTTCTTCACTGTGAGAGTGACAGAGCACTGGAACAGGTTGTCCAGAAAAGTTGTGGAGTTTCCTTCTCTGGAGATACTCAAAACCCACCTGGATGCAATTCTGTCTAACACGCTCTAGGTGACCCTGCTTGAGCAGAGAGTTGGACTAGATGATCTCCAGAGGTCCATTCCAACCTCAACCATTCTGTGATTCTGTGATAACAGCACTCATTTTTCTTCTGTAAACATGGTTTTAGAAAATACTTTGGACTACACATTTTTAAAATGATTGTTTTACTGTTCACAGCACACATACTGTCATAAATACCTGATAATTACTTACACCATTCACTACATGACAATAAATTGATCAGATGAAACAGCTGATAAACTTCTAGGACAATACTTGGTTTATTTAATGTTAAAGTAGTTCTTACCATTTTCTCCAGTGGAGCTCACTTTTGTTGTAATGTTGATTAATTCGGTCTTTTGTTGTTTGGTCTGATCTGCAGACTGATGTCCAAATGCTTCCAAAATACTTAGCTACCAGTAGTGATCCTACAGCRTTTGTTGCCAGAGTTATGGAAAGGCCATAGAAAAGGAATTAAAAAAAAGAAGTAGATTTTCTTTGTCTTCCAGTTAGTAAAGCTTCAGTTCCTTTTGGTATTTTTATATACCCATATGCATATATACATACACATATATAAAATATATATATGTATTGGGATATTATCATATACATGCATACATTTATGTACTGGAATATTGTAATTATCTTTTTCAAATATTTCTCAATTATTATTCATCTTAGACTTAGCTCATTACAATTTACTCAGAGCGGCAGTTCAAGTAAGCAGATTGCAGAAACACTTAAGAAAAACACTTTTATTATCATTAATGCTGTGGTGATGACCTCTACTACTAAAGAAAAATATGAAGTAAATGAGCAGTTTTCAAAATCATGTGTTCCTAAAAATATGCATTAGAAATGCATATGAAGGCAACTGATTGGAGTGGGGCAGTGAGGGYACCACTCTATAGGCTCCTATTAAAGGAATTGTGAAATGCATCTACCTCACTGTACAAATGACAGAAGTGAAAAGCATTACCCTCAAAGATAGGGGTGAAAATGGGTGCTTCTGCTGCAGGCATAACTGAGCTAATGGTGCAGCCTGCCAAGATCACGTGGACAAAGCGCTGTTCTCCACCACGACAATCTTTCTCCAAGCCTCTTCTGTGACTGGGAACTGCAGAGTCTGTGCTGATCAGTTCCAGAGTAAACCTGCAGCAGAGACTTCAGCTCCAACAAAGACAGAAAAGCAGTTCTGTCTGTGCCTGATGGAGCTTGGGGAAAGCAGCACAGAACCAGTAATGGTGATGGCAAATTTAAGTGGTTTGCTAATTCTCTGGAGAAGGTAAGTTGAGTACAAAGAAGCAGAAGCTGAAGCCAGTCCCAATTTGGATGCTGCTCAGATGTGCTGAAGGATGCTGGGCCAAGTCCCAACAGTGTCAATTGTTTCTCTAATTACTTCTGACAGCAATATATAAGCTGGCTGAGATAGGCTGTCTCACAGGGCATCCTCTCACAACTCAGATGAGTAGAGTATCTGTAACTTTTGAATCTTGTCCCAGATAAAAGAAAGACGTTTCTGAGGATAATGGGGAGAGTTCTAACAAGTCAAGAAAGTTCTTTTTTTTTCCCTTGGGGAATGGCAATCTTGCTCTACGGGTTACAGAGAGTTTTAAAAAGAAAGATAATTAAATTTCAGTGAGTAAGGAGGTACTTTAAAAGTTTTGGCAGCAGATAATTCTGTTGAAATTTGTTGTCATAGGCAGACCACTTAAGGAGAGTGTACTTGTGGAAAGCCGTAAAGATTATTTGCATAGATGGAATTTCATAATCTCCCACTCCAAAACAATCTAGGTTGGATGTGCTGATTTAATGTCTTCTTTATCATGGCTTCCGTGAGGCTAGAAGCATATGTTATACCGCATTTTAGTTTGCTGCTTTTGTTTGTTGATGATACCTGTTGGAGATACTAAATTAAATACGTACGGTGTGCAGTATTATAAAACCAGTTTCAGAAACTTAATATTCAAATAAAATCAAAGTGTTGCTTGTAGCATAAGCTTTATGTTTGGGCTTAGCAAGGATTAATTTTCTGCATGAAATAACTCCCAACCTCCTTGGCAACATACCTTGCAAAATATTCTGAGAAGATCTTCATTTTTCTTTCCCTGCAAGTGGAAGAGAACAACTTTCAAGTTTGCTAATAGGAGCCAATTCTTCCTTTCCTGTGAGCCATTATTCCCTCTCCTGGTATGAAAGAGGTGGAATGAGGTTAGTTCTGTAGTTTGCTGGATTTTTTAGGATACAAACTAAGCTAGTTTTAAAAGTTTAGCCTAAATCTCAAATCTTGAAGAATGTTTATAAGGGTATTCCAGTTTTATTTCACAATTTCAAATTCAGAGTTGCATCMTTTTGTGGTGTTAAAACAGACCAGCTCTTGCAATACGGCCTGCATCCAAACTGAAATATGCATCTTTTACTGAYAGGACACTGCCTCTGTTTAGAAGAAAGAAGGGATTCAATCTTAAAGATAACCTCATCGAAGCAGCTGACACAGGATCTGTGTAGAATTACTGTTTTTACAGCACTGCTTGCAGTAAGTGGCGTTCTTTTCTTCAAATGAAAAAGAAACCTTTGGTTTCTGGTAGTTACTGACTCCTTCCAAGTCACCTCTTAAGTCTAAAACAGGCATACATTCCTCATTAAGGTTCAGAAAAATCCTGTGTGAATCTAAGGGGAAACTCGTGATTTTTTCCCCGCGTTTCCCACAGCTGTCACTGGGTCACTATCGCAACCCGGGGCGAGGACCTGGCCCGGGGCGAGCACCGCACCGGGCTTTCCCGGCGCCGCGCGGGCGCAGGGCACGGCCTGCGGCTCAGGCAGGCCGCCCGCCCTCGCCCCGGCGCCGCACCCGCGCATTACCGCGG
>NW_028187122.1:2874151-2943486 GCF_003343005.1 Rhea americana
CGGGCAGGTGAGGGGGCCGCGGGGCGGGCAGCGCGGGAGCCGCCGCGGCTCCAGCGGGAGCAGGGGGCAAAGCCTCGAGGGTGGAGACAGCTGGCGGCGGCGGAGCTCGGTTTGTGCGGTTAGGCGTCGGGGCGGTGCTCTTGGCGCTCCTCGCGAGCGGCCGCGCTGCTCGCCTGCCTCAGGCCGCCTGTGCCCGCTGCGGCGCGGCCTGGCGGCGTTGCAGGCTGTGTGCCGGGGCGGCCGTGCCCTTGTGTGCTGCCGCATCCTCTTCTCCTAAGGTATCTGCAGCTTTAATGTCTGTTAGTGGAGTGAGCAGAGGTAAAATAAAGCATCTTCACATACAAAAACATTTCAGTGGCTGCAACCAGGCTGCTATTACAGCAGTTAAGCTGCCAGCTCTGACTAACTGAGAGGCTGGAGGTTTTTAGTTTTTTTTTTCTTTCTTTCTTTCTTTCTTTTTTTCCCTCCTCTCCTCTCTGGCTAATTTTATTTTAATCAAGCTGATAGTACTTTGTCAAATAGTAAGTGAAATATTTAAGGTAGCCTCAGTGCTGTTTGAAACCTATAATGTAAAGACAGATGAACAGTCAGTATCTTAGATTTTTCAATGGTCAAATGTTACCATTCTGAGTGCTATACTTCTACATTGACTTTCAAGTCAAGCTTTGAATAAAATTTATGTTTACCTATTGCCTCTTAAGCAACTAGGCATGGAATGAGAGCATAATCTTGACAAAATCAAGTTTAAAAGAAGTCTATATTTAAAGCAAATAAAATGTCAGTTATCTAACAAACCTAATTCCTGACAAGGTCCGATAAAAGTTTAGCAGTGTGATTTTTTTTTTTTTCTCATAGCTGATGAAGGCCTCTAGATTTTGACAGCATAGATGTGTTTCTTTCTGCTTGTAACTTATTCTCATGTTAATATTTAATCAAGCTACAGTAATATTTCAGGCCAAGCTTCTCCCTGGTTTTATTTTTGTCATGCAGCTGACTGAAGAGCTATGGATTAGAAGAAGCAAAGCAATGTTTACTTTTTCTTCCAGTCYGCAGCTGCTCTTTGTGTTCAGGCCCCACAACTGTGGGAAACCGTGTGGTAGATATCTAATCCCTAGAATACTTGCTGCTATGGGCCATAAGCAGCTTCTAGTAAGTTATTCTGAACTTAATCTGTAATAAAAGCCCCAAGGTCACAACTGTATTTTGCAAGAAGCAATAGAAGCATAAAGAGTAGACGTAATATACTAATATTTTTGAGTAAAATTCACTAATGACTGTAGGAGGATGACCATGCCTCAAAAGGGTGGAAAATTCCAATGGTTCTAACCAGATCTGCCTAAGGGGAAGAACTGCCTTCCTGATGGTATGACCTCAGACAGAAAACTAAACCAGTCACCAGATTTATCAACATCTGGAAAGATTTTGATGCTGCTGGACACTCTAGTTCACCCTGTCTAGTATATCTATGGCTGCAGTTAATCTGCCTTGGAAAAAGGAGGGGGGGGRAGGAGAATTGTTTCTAGAGTTAAWTTAACTTTTTAAAGGTTTTATGTTAATTTCACCAGTTTACTGTCTGTTAACACTGAATCAAGTTAACTTTCCTTTGCTATAGCAAATGTTCATTGCCGAAATTCTTGTGCAAGAGGTGCAAAAGTCAATAGTTTACGGAGTAAAAATGAATTATTGCTCAAATGGAGTTTACCAATGGAGCCTTAGTAGTGCAAAATATATTAGATTTTTTTGGAGTGTGTCTGAATTCTTTCTTGCTTTAAGCTATATTGAGTTATTTCCATAATACCAAACATATATTGAGTCCTGTGTAGAAAGCCATGAAGCTTGGGTTACTCCTGCAATGAGCCTCGATTCTAAAAGGACAATATAAACATAGTGGGCTGATGAAGAGGCTAAGGAGCAATATAGCCTTTTTTTTTTTTCTTTTTTACTAAAGATATTGCTAAGCATTTCTGTCTCTGACATCATGGTTTTAGTAAGGCAGTATTATATGGCCAAGACTTTTTTTTTTCCCTCTAGTAAACTGTTGCTTTTCATTGAAAGTAGAGTTTCTGTTCCTGTTTCAGCCAGCTCCTAATCCCCCACTATCAGAAACATGTGACATAACTTGTACAAGTTATGAGCAGGATTTTTAAAAAAGCTCTCTCAAAGAAATTTCTAGCTATCTCATAGCTTCACGCTGACTTATCTTCTAAAAGCTATTCGTTGTGTGGACAAAGAGCAAAAAAATTGTTTTATTGTATTGTCTTGCAGGATGGAACAAGCTTTGGATAAAGAGAAAATTTTCAGACCGTCTTATATTGCTAGTGTTGAGCTGCCTCAAAGAACAGGACCAGTAAATGTGGAAGATATTAAAGCAGATCTGTCTGATGAATTTTCTTTAGTTTCTTCAAGCTCAGACATAAGCCTGGTAAGAACGCTTTAGTGCTTGCATTGTCTGGTACCCAAATGAAATGACTAAGTTATCTTTAATATGTTTTTGTCTGAAGGATGGGCTAAGTTGTTATTGTGTTGATACTTTGTTAGGTACATCAATTTCKTGTTCATGTGCTCAATACCAGTTCAGAGCAGCTTAATCATAAAATGTTATGTGTTTTGTTCTTGGGTTCTAACTGACCTGAATGTAATGTGTGCACTGCAAGATTGTTTTGAAACTGTAAGTTATTACAGTGAATTTCTGCAGGGACCTGAACGCTTCAACTGATGTAGTGAATTACTTAGATCTACTTGATATGGGAAGTAAAAGTAGTTGTAAACCCTTCCTGTGCTCCAGAATACTTAGATCTGATGAAAATAACACAATCTTAACTTGCTTATCAAGTACAGAATCTAGTCACATTTCCAGCCTCTGTCTATTTATTTATTTTTAGAGGAGCAGTTTGGAGTCTAAGGGACACATACAAGTTTGCCTTCGTATCAGGCCATTCACCTCCCTGGAAAAAGAAAATGAATCTCAGGT
Source organism: Rhea americana (assembly GCF_003343005.1). NCBI lineage: Eukaryota > Metazoa > Chordata > Aves > Rheiformes > Rheidae > Rhea > Rhea americana. The sequence goes on from NW_028187122.1 coordinate 2,877,123, forward strand.
GTGACAATTCTTTTAAATCTAAAAATACTTCATTTTTTTTCTAGAAGCTGAACATGTTTTTTCATGCATGTATTGTTTGTGCTATCACTTAATAGGATTGTGTTTCACTTGAAGACTCAACAAGCATCATACTGAAGCCCCCCAAAAACTCTTTGAGTCGCCTGAGTGAAAAAACTGCTGGACAGCTGATACAGAAGTTCACTTTTTCACGAGTAAATGAATTGTCCTAAGCTTTTAACTGCTAAACAAGTTGTTTAATTTTTATTAATTAATACCAAGCAAATTAGATTTTTCTGACTTCTTAAAGTATATCAACAGTTTGTTTACTGTCTTAAAAGCATCTAATGACTGTTTAAACAAAATGATGTTATCAATTTTCTGGTAATGCTCAGGTGTTTGGACCTGAAACAACTCAAGAAGAGTTCTTTGAAGGTACTATGAAGCAACCAGTGCAAGATTTCTTAGAAGGATATAATCGTCTTGTTTTCACATACGGTGTTACAAATGCTGGGAAAACCTACACATTCCAAGGTATGAGTAGCAATGGTGTTTCTGACTGGAATACTCTAACTTCTTACTTTGGTTTATACTCTAGTCTGTACACATTTAAAGATCACTTACTACTATTCAGAAATATGTCAAAGTTTCCTCCCCTAATAAATATCACTAAACTGACAACAGTCAGATTTGACRTGTATAGTGATTTCTTTGGAAGACCCTAACACAGTTGTGCCTTGTTCTGCCCCTCACTCACAAGTATTTTGAATGTGGTGGGGGTGGGGGCATCTRGGGAAATGAATACTCTGTATATTCAGGATGTGAAAAGGTTGTAAATAACTTTATATCAAACTAACCTTTGATTTTCTTATATATGCATCTTCAAAAATGGAACAAGCCTGGATGTTGTGCCTTCAAATAAGGAATAATTTATCATAAAGAATAGACACATACTTGAAARCAGTTCAGCATGCTTCAAAGTGTTTAATTTCAAGTTGTCTCTAATTGAGTTTAGCAATAACAATATCATCAGTGATGTTGTTTCCTGAGGCACTATTTCTGTACTATTAAAGCTCAATATCCTCTCTGGGCAGAAGATGTCATCCTTTCTCTAGTTATCTTTCAAAACTTTTTAACAAATGAGAGGATTGGATTCAGATATCAGCAAATTCTTCTGTAATAAAATGGTAATTTTAGATGCTATAGTAGTTAATTGTTATGTAGAAACTGTAAAAGGATGCTAAATATTTGTTGTGCTATATGAAGTTAATCTTTATCTGACTGATCCATTGTCTTCTGAGTAATCTTCTCTTCTAGGTAATCTTCTATTAGATGGGTTACAACTGAAGACTACTGCCAGTACTTTAAGCTTATCATTAGTCTGGGACAATAATTCCCTATTGTATTAAATAATAGGTATATAAAATTTCTAGAATATGTAGTCCCCTATACTGGACTTTTTTTTAAAAATATATATATATATATATATATATATATATATATATGATTTGCAGTATTTCAGATTCTGCAGACTTGATTATGGTATTACATTTTTGGCAAGTAACTATCCACTAGTAATAAAAATTGACAGGGTAGAATGGCAGAATTATCTTTTTGTAAAAAAAAAAGGATTTAATACAAATATCTTGAACTTTTTCAGTAGAAAATCAGCATTTGTGCTTGAGGGATGTGCTAAGCATTTGCTATAGGTCTTTTATTCAGAGAATCTAAAATTAACTTTTGGGTAAGTAGAAAATGGAGGCACAGCTATAACACCTGAAACTCYTTTAGACAAGTCCTATCAAGCAGCAACGCCAGGACAGCCTTTGTGTCCTTGCTTCTTTACACTGGCTGTTACAGTCAAACAAAAGACTAATGGTAAGAATTGTAAAACTGTACTCTTAAAGAAACAGATTTAAGTCTGAGTATTGACACATCTTGTTAATCAATTTATTTACATCTTCATTGCCTGTAAKAAGGGGACTGTGAAAGCATAATGTAGGAGAGTGTACTTACTGTTGAGTAAATAGTTTCAAGTAAACGCTCCTGCTAACTTGGAATATTCTTAGTGTTGCAATAGGCAGGTGAGTAAAAGCTGCTGTCAGATGACTATTCTTTGTGGTTTTGCGATCAAGCACACATGGATTTTTCACTTTTTGACCTTTTCTGCCTTTCTGATATGTAAGCAATATACTTGGAGAAAAGGAGAGACATGAGGGAGTTACTTTTATCTACTACTGGTCACAGGCTTCTATAGGTTTTGTGGACTCTGGGATTAATGCATGGCTGCAACTGAGATATTGTTGCTGATAGTCTTTTGAGATTATTTCCTTGAGGGAGGAAAAAGCAGCCTATGAAATATAATTTACGTACAAATACGTACAAAATGTTTTCCTTGCAGCTGCGTTTGTGCAGAATATCCAACTGCTTTTTACTTTACACCTTTTATTATTTAAGGAGCAGCGCACCAACTGTTGTTGAAAGCCAAATACCTTCTAAAATGTACTATTAATTTCTACCATCTACAAATACAAAAAGTATTGCTTCAGGTGGTAACTGGCCTACAAGTTCTCAGCTATGCCTTAAGATTAGAATCTCATCTTTCAGTCTTCATCTTTGTGAACACTTTGTTCATGAGAGAATCAGRTCCTTTGTACATTGCTTACAGGAACAGAAGATGATGTTGGTATTCTGCCAAGGACTATGGATATGCTGTTTAAAAGTATTCAAGGAAAACTATACACAGCAATGGATCTCAAACCCCATCGGTGTAGAGATTATATAAAGCTGACTAAAGACCAAGTGAGAGAAGAAACTGCTATTAAAAATTCAATGCTTCGCCTAACCAAAGAGGTAAGAGGAGTGCTTCCTCTTATTTTGATGAGTATTGTCATCTGCGGATAGCTCAGTGATATCCTCTTCATTCTACATCATGAAGAGGCTATCTGCRTTTGAGCATGGATGCTTCTATTTGTTGTTAGACACTTACTCAAATTAACTAGCTGTAGTTAAGTGAGCAGTGGAACTAGTGAACAGTGATCTCCTGGGGATTTCTAATCTATGGCTGAATGCTTAATCGGATGTAAACTCCAAAGTGTTCTCTGTAGTTTGGGCATCTTAACTTGTTCTCTGGATCACTGATGCTTAAGAACTGAATGCAAGTAGCCATGGGATACTACTAGCTCTGCTCTTAGTCAATTGACTGCCTTCTAGGATTCTAAAAAGATGTTTGTGCTTTTGAGGCTCTCCTCTCTTTCAGTTTGGTGTAGTACCATTAAGGGAAGCTAAAAATAGAAATCTTACTGAAAAGAGAAATAAGCCAGTGARTTTCTAGGGAGTTGAATCAAAGTGGGGCTTCTGATGGATTTTATTCTTATACTRATCACTCTATTGTTCATTGCTGAGCAGTCTTAAAACAAGCTTCAGTTCTGTGAGTTGTCTGGAATTCTCAAGCTGTTTAGCTTAATTACAATTATGGGAGACTTCTGAATTAAAAGAGTGGAGAAAAAAAGATTGTGGAAGTGAATGGAACACTAAAACCAAAGTCAAACAGATGTCAAACTGAAATGAGAAAGGAATTCTCCTTTTTTCTTTTTCCTCTCCTCCATGAAAAGGCTGAAATATCTCCCAAATGCCTGTTAGGTTTTACTGGGGTATTCCACTAGGATGGAATGTATCTGCTATCTTGATTTTTATCCACGATTTGAATGTGGGCATCTTCATTGTGGAAGGCAGGTGGCAGTAATTCTTTAACCAATATATGCAAACTCTTGGGAAAGAAGAAAGGTGAACAGAATTCCCCCTCCACTCTTTAATTTGCAACCTATTAATTGCAGGTAAGGATATTACATTTCTGAAGTGTCACTCAACAGAACTTTTTATTATCTTATTCCATAAGTACAAGGCTGTGTTTTAACTCTGAAGATGCACTTTTCACTTCTTTTATGGTGATGAAACTCCAGTTAGCATAACAGCCCATTCACTGCAGTATTTGACAAATATTAACATGGATTTGTTGCTTTCCTTGATTTATAAAAACATCATTGCTAAACCAGGGGAAGGAGGAGACTGTCATGCAGACTTTACCTTGGTATAGACAAAATGTTCTGGCTTCTTCCAGAATGTGTAAACTCACTTTCCGCAGTAAAAAGTCTGGTTTAGTCAGAAGATGCTTTGATTTACTTCCAATGGTGATCCTAGTTTGTGAAGCCAAAACGTGGTTCTACTTAGACAGCTAAGAAAACTTGCTCAAGGAGAGTAGAACTTGAGAGGGCAAGCTCTGTCCTGTGTCTTTCCAGGYGTAAGCAAGACTCAGTGTTGGGTTTTCTTAATATTTTTTCTCCCCTGTTTCTCAGTTACTTTTAGTAAAGCCTCACATCTCATAACCATGAACTGACTTTGTCAACTTCAACATTAGGTACTGTCTGAGACTATCATATCACACTTTTTTYCCCTCTCCTCCCTCTTTAGAAAGATTCTGTAGAAAGCACTGCTTTCTTCTGTGTGTGTGTTTAATGGTGGCGCTCTTTTTGCAGTCCTTAGCATGTAGCAACACCAGAAGGATAAATTTTAGGGAAAGAATTTCAACCTGTGAAGTTCTCACTGTAGTATGCTTAACAATACTCTTTTTTTTTCTGTAAAATCAAATTTTTCACCTGGATTCTTTTGTCCTACCACATTCCTGGCTTCAAGAGTTTTAAAAAGGATCTAATATCATTGTTAGTGAGAGCAGAGATGGTTTCTTTGAGGAACAGAACTCAATGGAGAAAGTTAGTATTTGTGAAACTRCTGTGGTTGGAGGCAATGGGGACCTTTATGGAGATTTATTAAATTTGCTATATAGTAGTACGGTATTTGACAAAAACTTGAGGTCATACACTTTACTATAGAAGCAGAAACACTTTACTGGAAATATTTTAATAGCATCATCCTGAATCTACAATCTTATTTTGTATTAAGTTTTAGAAATTCTGAACATAGGACAACTTCTATAATACATTAAGTTGATATAACTGAGAGTTACTTTAAAAATCTCCCAATCTGTAAGTAAGTTGAGAGAAACTGTAAAGCCTTGCAGACTTCTAGAATCTCCTCCTTTTTAGGAAAGGAAGGGGAAAAAAGTCTGCCGTAAAGTCTTTCCCTAATAATTTTTAAGGATTTCAGGGAAATCTRTTGTATACATGCTGGAATGCAAGCTGTGTAAAACATCTGGGTTAACARAGGATATAGGAATAAAATACATGAGATGGAAAGCTACTTCCAGATTCGGTCTGTAACAGCAGACTGAGGAAATTTGTATGCATAGTGTAGCGCTCCTCTGGTTTCTAAATTTTTCTTCGTACAAACAATACTTAAGTAGATGTAACRAAATTCATAAACTTCAGTAGAGCCAGTTCTAGGTGTGTTTTGGGTATGTAAAGCTAAAAAAGCTTGCTAGAAGCTTTAATGTAGACACTTGTTCGTCCCTTGAATCATTTGATGGAATCCAGCTTCCGATGGAATCTAGCTTCCCATGAAATATACTCATGGCAATACAGGAAATCTRTTTTTTAATGTTTTCATTCCTTAAGCATAATGCTCTCTATAGATTAGTCACATTTCTTTGCAGCTATATTGTAAAGGTTAAAACTAGCAACTGAGTGCATGCGTATGAACCTCAAGCTCTAGCAATAGAAATTTGTTTTATCTTAATTTTTTTGAAAGCTTGGCAAAAGAGTGGGGGTTTTTTGTTTATTTGTTTTTGTCCTTCCCTTTTTAAACTTCAGTCTTCATGATTTCAACTGGAAATGTTTCTATGGCCTTTGTTATGAGGTAACTGGTTGCTCATCTAAAATATAAATGAGAAAGTGTTCTAGCTTTACTGCTATTTCTGAGAGTTGAACTTGTAAGCCATGAGATCTAGAAGTCTTGAAATAGCAAAATAATAACAATTTCAGGAGACTGTAGATTCACAAGGTGAAATGTAATGTGGAAAATGCAACTGGTCTGTTACAAATCATACTGTTAAATGTCCTTGTTCCTGAGTGGGCTCCTGCCCCTCCATTTGCTATAAACTGTTTTCATCTGGATCACCAAACTGAAATGCCCATCGTGATAGGATGTGATGCAAGGGAAGTGCTGGAGTGACCATGAAGGTAAGAACAATCCTTTCAGTGGGAGTTACGGGTGCATTGAACTAGACACAATGTGTAGCCAGCATCTTTCCATTGGCAGAATATTGCTACTATGCTGTATGACCACGTAGTAGGACAATAGAGCTGTTAGAAAAGTGGCAGATTGTAATTGGTTTTACTGTGAACAATACATCTTAAAGTCTTTGTTTTCTTTTGTAGGTAGACCATCAATATAGCACTCACAGCAAAGCACCAGTTGATTCTAAGGGTATGTTTCATGTTAAAGAATTACAATTAAAAAACAAACTGGCAAAGAAGTTTGCTTTCATGTCAACAAAGTGATTTCTAACCTGGGTTAATAACAAAAGAACTATTTGGCACTTGTTTACATACTTGTGATTTGGGTAGTGAGTGAATGTCTAGGTAGAAAAGCCAAGGATAGAAATAGAAGATTGTCTGTGCATCCAGCCCAAAAGTGATACTAAATGAGGTGAGACTGATCGGGAAGGGTAGTACTGTTTGGCCTGTGGGCCTTAATACTATCCTGATAGGCTTTYTGAGCACTCCATAGAAACCTAATTGTGGCATAAACCCCCTAAATACTAAGTTTTTCGTAAAAGGATAGTGGTAAAATAAATAGAATTAATTCTGTTTTCTTTAATCTCTTGATAAATCAAGGTCGGTTTGATAGTCTTTGCAACTGAAAAAGAAGTGACAGAGTAGTGGGGTTTCTTGCAGCAGTGTATGATAAGCATATGGCTTCCAGCTACTTGAGGAAGAAAGAAAATTCCAATGGATTCTTGTCTAGAGAATCTTTTTTAGAGGTTGCTGTTGTATGAATTTTCACTTATATTTAATTTTTTGGAAATGAATTTCAATCCACTAGATCCATATAGACTTATGATMCTTCATACTTCTTGGCAGATTTGAAAGAACACTTAAAGGAATCGGAGCAATCTGGTCCAAGTGTGGAGAATTGCATGAAGTTTTCTGTCTGGGTTTCGTTTTTCGAGATTTACAATGAATGCTTTTATGACTTACTGATTCCAGTATCAAATGAGAAGAAGAGAAGAACACTACGTCTTGCACAAGACATTAAGGGATGTTCGTATGTAAAAGGTGATTAGCATACATTGCAAATACCCAAACTTGGCTGTGGAAACTTCAGTTTTTCTGTATTAAGAGGTGTGTTTCTTTCTAGATCAAACTCTAACTGTAGCACTGTAAACTTCTGCTTTGTATGTAAAAGGTGACAGACTCCCTATGCATACATATAAATAATGGGTGTGTRTGTATATATGTGTGATATATATGTGCACATATTTGTCATTATATAGTCTATGATATACTTATCCTTCCTTTCCTGTGGGAGGTGGATATTGATCCTCTTTATCATCATTTAATAGTTTCTATCTGAAACAGACCTACTAAAACGTTTGTATGTCTTCAGTAGATGTATTTGGTGTGCACAGTCTCCTGCTCTATTTATTTTTGCTAATTATATTTACAAGATGATCATCTTTTTTCTTCCTAAAGATCTGCAGTGGGTTCAGATTTCTGATTCTAAAGAAGCTTTTAGACTTCTAAAACTGGGGTTGAAACACCAGAGTATTGCAAGCACAAAGCTAAATACTTCTTCTAGCAGAAGGTGAGAAAAACATTGAGTATAGGATGTTTGGGGAGGAGGAGGAAATTCAAATAGAATCTGGCTTTTGGGAGGGGGAGAGGCTTTGCCAAATCCTAAATAACTAGGATTCAGTTCTAACAACCTATAACAGTGTATGACCCAAYGTTTTGAGCCAAAAGGATTCCATCTTGCTGCAGGATGAACATGCATAAAAGCTAACAGCATTTTTTTAAAAATATTCTCCTTCAAGCAAAAACATTTAGCTTCCTTCTACCCAAAAGTCACCTATTACAATGTAAAAGCTTGGAGGTATACTCTAAGTGTTTTTTTCTTTTTTTAAAAAAAAAGGCAAAAATCTTTCTAAAAACCTTGTATTGTAATTGAATGAGTAAATACTTAGCTATGCTGGCAGATTCTGAAGTTTTAAACAATGCTTTAGGGACTAAAAAAACTTCGAAATTGTTGGTCTTATTTCATCACTTCTCAGCTGTCTTAAATTTTTTCTTTCAGTCATAGCATATTCACAGTTAAGGTACTAAAAATTGAAGATTCAGAAGTACCACGAGTGACACGAGTCAATGAGTAAGTTCAGAGCTGAGTCTCCCTCTTTTTCCAGCAGTGATATTGCCAACTTTACTACCATTCTTTATTGGTTCAGTCGTACTGTGCTATATACCCAGTGCTCCGCCCATAGCACTTAATGCACAAATGGTGGTTCTCTGGTTCATGCATTCATGTGGTACTTGGTGCTCTATCTTAAGCCAACAATGCTATTCTACATTTTACCCCCTTTACTCAGCATGAGATTCCTCTAATCAACAATACCCAACTTCTAATCTTGTGCAAGTCCTTGTGCAATTCCTTAGAAGGAAGAGGATGGGAAAGTAGTGTTGAAGGGGATGGGAGGGTTTCAGTGGTTGAAGACCAAGAAACTTTTTTCTCTGAGAGGAAAAAAAAAAAAAGTTGAGAACAGTGAATAATTTGTAGGTGTTTTGAAATAAGAGATGTGAATTTTCCTTATCTGCTTTCAGGTTGTCACTTTGTGATCTTGCTGGTTCAGAAAGATGTACTAAGACGCGCAATGAAGGTGATAGATTGAAAGAGAGTGGAAATATAAACACCTCCCTTCTTATTCTGGGCAAGTGTATAAATGCACTCAAGAACTGTCAACAGTCRAAGTAAGTCCCTTTAACAATTGCTTACTTAATATAGCAGTTGAAAGCTACTGTTTAAAATATACAATAAGTTTTGATGGAAAAGATGTATAGACTTTCCAGACCTGGAAAGTCTTGTTGACCTACTGAAGTCATTTTTAAACTTGTTATGTTTGCTTTTTGGTAGATTACTCAAATTCAAATATTCTTTAAACATGTGACCTCAGTGACTTTTTGATAAGATTTATTCAAGTTTTCTTGAGTTTTACTTAAACCTTTCTTTTGCTAGTGTCATAGTTAATATTGTGAAGAGTCAAAATTTCAGTTTTTTATTCCTCTCTTGTTAACTAACTCTATTTTCTATGCACTTCTAATGTAGCCTTTTCCATCAGCAGGATATTGTTGTATGCTGTCATAATGGTGTACTCTTCTACAAAATATGTTCACTGCAAGTTGATTCCTTGCTTCCTCCCTTCCCTCCCYCAACCCCCCATGGTGTAACTAACCATATGCAGACAGATGGAAAAAAGCCTCCACACTACTTAAGCCTCAACTGTAGTGACCTAAATGAGACTGAAATAATGCATAAATTTCTGCTAGCTGTCCAAACAGTACACTATATAGTCACACTTGGGCATAGCTGTCTAAGAACAGATTTCTCCACAGGTTCTAGTTTGAAGATCYGTTTATGTCCCAGAAGTTAAATCAACTCCCAGTCAAACTGCTGTTTTTTTCCCTGTTGTGCTTTGCCAAATTCATTTGCACTGTAACATGTTTCTTGACAGCTTATTCAAAGTCAGTCACRCTTTAAAAATTAGACAAAGACTTGTCTATTGTTCATGTTCCTGATAACCCTAACTTTTGTGAATTAATCTTTCTTCCCTTCCTGTTGTTGCTAGATGGGACAGATGCATTAAAACTAGCTACTTGTTAAAAGATTGCTAACATTCAGAGGTTTTTTTTTTTTTTTTGATCCTAATAACTAAAGAACACTTCTGTGTTGTTGTAAAATCTCAAGGTATTAATGGATGCATCTTATGGGCTGAGTAGGAAGCAGTAATTTTGTTAAAATGTCTGTCACTCTAGCAGCAAAGCTACTTATGAAACATGAAAGGTGCTCTAACAAGGGTGTTGCACTCTGGAGTCCTTTAGTGCTATTAGCAAAACTGAATGGCTGTTATGTCCAAAATACAGGTGACCTACACAGCAGCAAGTGTGTTTAGTCATGTTTTGGGAATTTCCATTTAACTTCCTATAGACATCCAAACATCCACCACCAGCTGTTTAATTCTATGGCACAGCTTCTTTAGGAAATGCCAAACTGCTGTGTATTAGATGAATAAAATCTTATGGGAAGAACTTCCATGTGTCTGGTGTTTTTCTTGCCTGGGCACTTGCTGTTCTCTATTCTCAGAGACCAGATACTGAGCTGATAGGGCTCTGATATATTGAATGCTGCTTGCCTAGAACTAAATATATYCATCTCCTTAATGTGATAAGGAAAAGAAGGATGCAATATGGCCTACCCTAGGTTAAATGTTGAGTGCACTTTTTGATCTAAGTGCTTGCATTGATTGTATTACTGTAGCCTATCAGAAGCGATAATGAATGACTAAATAACAATCTAAACTGCTATACAAACTGCTATGCAACCTCTCTACAAACAGAAAACAATTCTAAATCATTTAAAGACCTACTGCTGCTGTATGGTATAAATATTTTTCAAGTCTCCAAGCTAGATAGGTCTTGTACTGACTGGAAGCTGTCTGATTTCTGATTATCTATTTCTGTCTTAAAGGTTGCAGCAGCACATACCATTTCGGGAAAGTAAATTAACTCATTTCCTTCAAGGTTTCTTCAGTGGAAGAGGGAAGGTTTACATGATAGTAAATATAAGCCAATGTGCTTCAGCATATGATGAAACACTCAATGTGCTGAAGTTCTCTGCCATTGCACAAAAAGTAAGTGTGCTATYGTTGTATTGATCATGCTCTTCTGATTTGTCTTTAAAGGGAAGGCTCCCTTGTTTTTAAGAATATGAATTTTGTTAATAATTTTCTTTAGAATCTCTTATGCTGCTATTAAATTTTCTAGTTACTTTTTTGTCAGGCTCTGCTTCCTTGTAAAGCTACTTAAAAGGCTATGCKGGGTAATACCCTCTTTGAGTGGCAGGGGAGCATCTCCAGCTAAAAATCTGTAATCCATAATTCTGGCAAGTTTCCAAGGACTCTTCATATTTGGAAGAAGTTCCTTGTGATTTAAGTAAACATTCCTTCTCTACTCATAACGTGCTCCAACTAGGGAGAGCACTGCTACTTGCCTCAGTATGCTACTGCTGTCCTGCTCATGTCAGATATTGGAAAAATAGATTSAGCAGCAAAAAGGGCATGGAAGGTCTTTTTTTTTGTAGCCTTAGAGGCTTTCATGGGAAACTAGAGATTATGCAGAATGTGTAAGAGTTAATACAGTGCTKATATAACCCTGATGAAATTTGCTGCAGCCTTAAATGAAAATCACGGAAAAATGACTTTTTTAATCTACCACGTTAAAGGACAACAGATAGACCTTTGGGAGCTGGACACATCTAAATAGGTTAAGCCTGAGATTAGAGGGAGAAGAGTGTGAGGGTGAYACAATTATGCAAAAAATGGGATTTGTAGGGTGACAGTTGCATGTAATAYATCTAGGAAAAACAAAATAAACAGAAACACAAAAATCTGCTTGTAGAAGAAGTGCCAGCCTTCCTGTGGAGTTGTCCAGCTAATGAAACTTGGTGCTTCAGGAATCAAAAGAAAGGCTGGATGCTGAAATGACTCCTGTTCTAGCTGGAAACTGGTATAATAGTGACTAAACAGAGTATACACTGGGGAAGTAGCATACCCAGGAGAGTTATAGGTAAGAGCAGGTGTTTCTTGGAAGKGTCAGGAAAGGTTTAAGAAATACTGATGGCTGTTCTTTATTTTTTTTTTTTGAGTAGGTTTTAGTTCTGGATGCTTCTGTTCTTCCTCAAGACCAGTCATTTAGCCAGAAATCAGTAAGAGAATCATCACTACTTGGTGATGCTAAAATGCCAATAACGAGGAAAAGAGCCACAATACTTTGGGACAGGAGCTTGGAAGATGTGATTGAAGGTGATGATGAGATGGAAGAACAGCATAATATGTCAGGAGAGGAAGCAGTGCAGAAATACGAYGAAAATAAAGTTGTTCTTGGAAAAGAAGAATATATGGTATGTACCAGGATTACTTTAAAAATCAGTGTAGCACTGAACTTTTAAACAATGTATTCTCCTTCTTCCCCTGTCTTTTCTCTGCTCCTTCCAATTGCCCTCACTTTTCCCCAAAGCCATTGTTGTGAGCTGGAAGTGGGATTACTTGTGTAATTGTTGTCTTACTGTCTGTTGTGGGAAACGTATCAAATACATGTAAATCCAGACTGAGGAATAAGGGTTGCAGACTTGATTTTTTTTTTTTCTCTCTGCTATTAGTAACCTGTGGTCAGCGCAGAGCAAGGAATATCTTTTTTTCAGCAGTACAGGTGTCTTTTCTTGGTTTTCTATATACAAGAAAGTACCGAAAATACTTTTCAAGTAAAAATTCTGGTCTATTTTGGAACAGTACTTGCTTAAAAAGCCTTTCTAGGAAAGGTATAAGGGAGAGACTAGAGGGCTGGAGGCTGTTTGGAAATTTCCTTAATGTCATTCAAGAAATAAGCATTTAAAAGAGTTAAATCCTTTAGAACTGAAACTTATTACAGGATTTCTTGAAATCTTCTTTTAAACTTCTCTGTGCATGCCTATTCTGTRCAGAATTGTAAATGTACCAATGGTACTGTATCAGTACTAAACAACAGATGCTTCGATCTAGTCACGAATGCTGTTCATCAGCTAATAAAAGAAAAACACCCTTCAGATTAGAAGAATAAAGTGTAGTGTTAGTCTTTTCAGGAATGGGGAAAAACTTACTTCTGGGAAACTACTGCTTTATGGAAAAAAAAACACTAATGATAATTCTAGACACTACTGAGTCTTATAGAAGACTTGAAGAACAAACTTATTGCTGAGAGGAAGGATAAGTTACTGCTGGAACTGAAAATCCGGGAAGAAGTGACACAAGAATTTACCCAGTATTTCACACGGCGGGAAATAGATTTCAAGTAAGTTAACTTTAAGGATTTCTAAACCTATAAGGAGTGAGTRGGGGGTGTGTGTGTATATATGTCTGTGTGTGTATGTGTATATACATATATATATATATACACATACACACACATATATATACATACACATACACATATATAATATAAACAATTTAAATCTGTCTCATGGTCAGAATAGACCACACCTTTTTTTTTCTGATAGAGTTGACATTTCTGTTAATATGTCAGTTTCTATCTGGGCTATGAGTTCAGGAATAATCCTCAGTAGGTGGAATCTATAAGCAGTATGTATTCTTGWACTCTTTTTCAGAGTAAGAGCTTTGTTAACCTGCCCACAGAAGGGATAACACTTACAAATTMCTTGGTTGCTGTAGTCATAGTGATACTCTAGATTAGTGTTTTGGCTCAAGAAGTTTATCTACAAACTTTTTCAGTGGTCTACGTAGTCGGTGTGCACACACTTGTCTGCTCCTGTTCTTGAGCAAGACATAATAAAGAAGGGCTGCTACACCAGAACAGAAGTATTATGCTACCATGCTAAAAGTATAGGCAGAACATCTTTACCTATAGGAGGCCTGTTGTGCTAGTGACTTCTTAACATTTCAAACTAGTTGGCTTTTAGCAGATGTTTTTCTTTCCTACTGTAGAGAGTGTCTTTCTCATGAGCGGGAGCGACTTGAAGAAAATTCTGAAAGACGTTTGGAAATCTTTAAGGAACTTGTAAATGGTTATACCAAAAGTCTTGATGAAGAAAAATCAAAGGATCTGCCTTGCAGTGAGCAAGCTTGGCCTCTGGTATTTTATTTCTATTTTGTTCCCAAACATCTGAGCTTTTACTAACCTTCTGTTAAATTAGCCAAAATGCATCTTCTGGCTTTTGAAGGATTATTTCAAGGAATAACATGTTGTGTAATTCTATCCCTAGATAGATACACCAATATCTCACTTAACAGGTGGAAGTATTAAGCCTTATACACAYGTTCTAAATCTGCTGCACCCTCCCATTACCTTCTCTTGTCCTCCAAATTTTTGGAGTGAAACAGTGACAATTACTATATACAAATAAATTGAAAATAACTGCTGTTATGGTATAAATTGAGTTAAGTGCTATCAAACACTATTTAAAGTGTTTGAAATTTGGATTTTTTTTTCTCTCGGTGTGTGGATTGTACTAAAGGATTCCTAGGTGGTTTTCCCTATCCCTGCCCCTCTTAAGGCTGTTTTAGCTACAACTTAAGCAATGAGAATTGTATGTACACTTAAAGCATAACTAGACTCTTAGTTTGAGGCAGGCTCTTATTACTTTGGAAAAAACTTGATTTTAAAAATGACAGGAAAACATTTAAAACTCAATATCTTGCATGCATCTTTGTTCTGCTTCCTATGAGGTTAGCACAGAACTTATTTCATATTTCAAACTTTTATTGATGTATGGAAATATGCATAAGAATATGCATATTCATCTTTCCAAAACTATTCACCTACTATGTCCAGTCTGTTTGCATCAGGAAAGAATACTAGCTTCCATAATTAAGTGGAATGTCTTTGTGGTGATATAGCAGGAAATGTGATAGTGGGTCACTAAATGCTGTGAAAATAAGGTAGCTATTAACTGATAATGGAAATTTGGGTGTAGAAAAGTTGGCAATCAATTAGCRTATGAAATAACAATGAAGAGACTGATGTTAAAACTGTCTTATATGGTTAAACTCATAAGGGTCTTTCAAATTTGCTGTGGAAATAATGGCTATTCTATCATTTGCTATTTCTAAAAAGACAGATATGTATTGTCTTTCAGAACGGAGGATATAGCGTAGTTCCAGACAGCTGCACTGATCTTGAGGGCATTATTGATTCCCTGCAGAATGATGTCATTGATATTAAAAAACAAGCAGAAGCAGCACACAGGTATATCATGTCCCTAGAGGACCCCCAGGAAGCTATAGGTTGGCTTGAGAAACAACTAGGAAAAACTACCAATGAACTAACTAAGACTAAAGAGGAGCTGACAAAGAAAACCACTGAACTCATGAAAACTGAAGAAGAGCTGACAAAGAAAAACAGAGGTGAGTTGAGCATAAAAGTGCTCAGCAGGACGGGGGGGAAAGAAAGACTGAACTGTAGAATAGAAAATACTAGTATTTAATACAATTCAATTAACTGGGAACATTTAAAAAAAAAAAAAAAAGCCCCACTGCCACCTTCGATCAAATTTACATTTACAGTGATGGTAACCAGTTAATCAGTTCTGTGCTGTATCTGATGGACTTTCACTGGTTTTAGTTATTCTGTCTTTAAGACCAAGCTTAAAGCTGTCTTTTAGACTTCCTTTCAGGAAGCTCAGCTTGTGGTATGGGGTGAAATGTCAAGATTAATTCCTGATTTAATGATTATATTAATCTCTGCATTTTTTTTCCTTTCTGCTCTATCCCCTTATTACAAAAAAATCTATTAAGGTTTTTAGGAACACTTACCACTTTCACATCATATTGTGCTTGTGTAGCTGCTTATTACTTTTTTCATAGTCACTCTTTTATGGCTACTCCTTAAACATTTCTGTTTCAGATTAAGTGAATAGGCAGAGGTTAGTGGATCATGGTATGACTGTAGTGTAGAATTGACTTTCACTGATCACTCAAAATAGAGCTGCTGGTCTGGTGCATTTCAGAAACTTTTGAAACATATGCAAAGAATGTTAAATGAACCACAGGAAGTTCTGCCTGACCTTGAGGGGGAATTTCTTCCCTGTGAGAGTGATGGAGCACTGGCACAKGTTGCCCAGAGAGGTTGTGGAGTCTCCTTCTCTGGAGATACTCAAGGCCTGCCTGGATGCAACCCTGTCTACCATGCTCGAGGTGACYYYRCYTGAGCAGGAAGGTTGGACTTAGATGATCTCCAGAGGTCCCTTCCAACCTCAACCATTCTGTGATTCTCAGAAAGGGAGCCTTGAGTTACTAAAAACAAAAAGCAAAAAAACAAYGTTCACCTGCACAATTTGGCTTTCAAAAGTGGTGTGTCTGTATCATCTTGGGAATAGTAAACACAGAAGTTTTTGCTGTGGCTTAGATCAAAACATGGAATRTAACTCAACGTTTGATATGCTCAGATGTGTGCTCTGCTCAAAAGTGACCAATTTCTGATTTATTGAAGATTCTTGGCTTGTCTGCAAGTGTTTGAGAAGAACAGGTAAAGAAATTGCTGTTTTCAAGAAAACATGAGCAAGAATTGGCTTTGCAAGTGTGTACTTCAGTTGTGTTCTAGTGCAGGCTTGCAAAGTCTTTAGAGATGGGGGAAACAATGGTTGGATTCACTCAACAAAAGTAGTGCRTATGTAAGACTTGTTACTTAGTTGCATTTTAAATAAACAGAAATAGTCTTGGTCTACTGGAAGATGGCAGAAAAGAATTCCAATTCTGAATGTCTTGTTAGCATTTCTAGTGTAAAATCTAGAGCACTGAGCTGTTGGCAGCAAGTCTGCATATAACGTAATCTGTTTAGTGTTTCCTAAACAATTTTTGAAGTGTCCTACAAGTAGAAGCCAACACAAAAACAAATGATCATCAAATGCCAGAAGATTCAGAGAAATTAGTWATTAGGAAAACTATGTGCTGGCTTTATATTTGATGAAGATCTCTGTTCCTATTACAGAGTTTGAAATGCAGATGACTAAATTGAATGAGTCTGCTGAGCAACTTAAAGAAGCAACTGAGGTAAGTTGTTGTGGGGTGCATGTGTGGGGTTTCTTTGCTTGCTTGTTTTCCTTCCCCTCAGAAAAGCTCTGCAAAATCCTCGCTTGTTTTAATTCATACACAGTTCCAGTACCTTAAATGATGATATGCTTTTAGCTTGTTCATATCAGCTTAGTTTAACTGACCTTGCTTCTAACCACGTGACATAGTTCAACTTAATTCAGTCAGCTTCTGAAGTAGTGTTTTTCTACTCTTTATCTCCAAGAAAATGAATACACAGAATAAAAGGATTAAAGAGCTAATGGACATTGTGGAGCAAAAAGATGATGTTATTACAAGACTACAAGATYTGATATCACATTTAGAAGCAACTGTGAAAGACTATGTAAGTCTTAACTATATCAATTTTCTTTATACAACACTCCCCACCACCACCACCACCTCTCACAGTCTGTGCTTGCAGTGGAATTAACTGCTTTGGAAAGTTGACACTTTCTGTAAGTTATGGATATTTCCATTAAATGATAACAGGTAAGTTGGCATTGAAACCAAAGTTATGGTGAGAAGAGGGGAGGGGAAAAGATGAGCCTTCTAGAAGCAGGGATCTGCAGATATTCTGAAGAGCCACTCTAAAGAATAAGCTCAGAGTAGGGGGATTTAAATAACTGGGCAAGAGAAAGTATCACTGGCATTGCTGCAGCAAGAGGTTAAGTCTGAATAAAGTTAGAAAGGTGAATGATGTAGGAAAGACTGATTGTGTGAAGTGGCAACAAGAGTTGYGTGGGGTTTTGGATTTTCTATGTGGTTTCCCCTGCCCCCAACCAGAGGAAGAGCAGTAGTACAAAATGCGCTGGGTAGGTTCTGAAGTAAAAGTGGATGACTGGTGTAYCTCTGCTTTTGATATGACTAAATCTTTAACTGGCTACTATATGGGTAGCTACTGAACATCTAAAAGCTAACTTGGCCTAATGTATGTAGATTAAAAAAAAAGAGAGAAAGAAATGAGGTGTTGACTCCTGAGGCCTGATGTCAAGTAGCCTGAAACTACTAAGTGTTCAGAGAACACTTAAGGTGAATTTCATTTTATAATCTAATCCATTTATTTTTCCTATGTAAAGCTAAGGCCTTGATCCTCTTTTATAATGTCCCACTCCCTCCTGTTGCTCCACAGCAATTTAGCATGCTTGTAGTATGAGTGCTTTAAGGGTGGTAATAGGTGGCAGTCATCACACCTTTTATACTGTTCCTTCCAAGAGCAAGATTCCAACACTCACTGTGTAAAAACTGATCTTTCTTTAACACAGGACAACACTGTAACTGCCATTAAAAGAAAACTGGCAGAGGAGAACTCTAAGAAAGTAACTGAATGCTCCCAGCTCCAGGAATGTGAGGAAACTGTGTTGGAAATAGGAAGAAAACGTTGCTTTGAAAATAAGCCTACTGTGGAAGAAGAGCCACCTACAAAGAAAGGTACAATTTCTACAGTCACTGAACAGGGAATCTTCCAAAACTTGATTCCTGTTCCAGAACAGAAGCAAAAAGCTGTGAAGCGTAAACTTTACCGTATGAGGAGAAAATCTACTATGTTAAACTGTAAATGGAAGTAACTTATGTAAATATCTGTTTTGCAGAAGGTCCATTCCTGTTTAGTCCTAAGCACTTAAAATAAAATCAATTTTTAGATACTGCTTCCTTTCTGYTGCTTTTCCTTATCTGCTGATGTACTTGCAAACTTAGCTGTAGTTCTCAAGGTTTTGTGTAACAGTAGTTTTTGTACTACACTTGCTGCTGTTAGTCTTCTGGGAGGTAGCATTGCCTGCTCAGTGCTTTAAAAATGTTGAAGGAAGTATCAAAGGTGTCTGAATTGTTCAGTCATACAGTATGTGCTATAGAACTTCATATTTCATTCTCTAACAACAGTGACACATCAACTCTGGCCAAGGTGATGGTGCTGGCAAAGAAAAAAGACTTTGCACCTGAGTGAAAGTAAAACTTAAGTTCACATATAGCATGTTCTTTCACAGCTCTGTCACGTCTGCACTTCCTGTCCTCATGCTTTTCTTGCTTTATCTGTGAGCTTACCTGTCTTGTCAGAAGGGAATAAATATAGAATCTGGAGTTACGGATCTTTGAGGATAAGGGACAAAACTTTAATGAATTTAAAAAAAAAAAAAAAAAAAAGCAGAGTCTTTATCAGTGAGACTTGTGCAAAATACTATTTTGCAATGTCTGCCAGCCTCTAACTTGACCTGTGAATGTAGATGGACTTCAGTTCTTCATAGAACTAAGGAGAGGATGAGTGAAAGGAGAACTGGACATCTTTCCCTCCCTCACTTTTTTATTACTGCAAAATAAAAGGRAATAGGAAAATCTCCTAGGCCTTACTTGGATGAGAATGGGAATAGGAAAGGAGATCTGCTTAGAAATAAGAAGCAGACAGCCCCTTTATAAAGCAAGATGTTGTATTACTTTCACATGATCACAGAAAACTGAGGTTGTAGATGATGAATAAGCTGAATGCAGAACTGTTGTTCACCAAATCCTGCCATGCAAAAGCTAGAGGGCACTCTAACATTGGTTTAAAATGTGTAAAAGAACACTTCGCAGTGAACTTCTGATATTTGCTGCCCTAGGAGGCAGGGAAAGTAGACAGTTCTCAGCAGATCTGAAGAATAAGACAGATGAACAGCCAGCAGGTTCATAGAGGCTTTATCCTGGTCCTTCCAGTATCTAATATTCTTCCAACATTCCTATTTTTTGTGATGAAATGTCTGTAGGAAGTGAGTGGGCTTGTGTCTTGTCCAACAGTGGCTAAGGGAGGTAAAATACTGGGGTAGGGCTAACAAGTAGTGTGACCAAAGAGGCACATCTGATGTATTTCAACAAGCATCTGATGTAGACCTACTTGGGAGAAACTTCTGTGTCCATATCAGGCATGGCTTTGATTTGCCTCTTAACATTTTTGATTGGAATGAATATGGGATCCTAGCATTAACATTTATACAGGTGGTAGCATCAAATGATTAAGGAACAAAAAAATGAAGCTGATGGTAGACTCTTRGATATATTAGATAGTAGTGAATTTGCTATGATCTTGTGCCTGAAGCCAATTTAAAGAAAAAGTCAGAAGTGATAGCTACCCTTTTTTAATTCCTTGTTCGATTAAAAAGCTAACACTACCACTAGATGTCAGCATTGAGGTTCTTCTATTGGGAAGGACAGGCTATCTAGCGAAGTTAGACATCTGTTTCTCTTATCCGTGGGTTTTGAAAGCATGAGGTGTCAGACTTTGAAACCTCATTGTTAGATGTTCCATAATGGTGAAACTTATTCTGTAACAAATGTTTGCTTACACTTAACTGTTCTTGTTTTAAATGTACGTGACACAGCGGAACRAAAAACATAGCTACATCTCAATGGCTCCTTCTTAGAATTTAGATATACCAGTGGCCCATAGGCCAAGACTGTTTAGAGAGGAAAATAACTCATCTGGGCCTGAGGCTAATGTTTTTATACTCTTGAAGTTAGGTTTGGCCTGCCATGTTCTGGGTCAGGTTCCTTCTGTTTATTCCTTAAGACTTTCTGCATAAAAAGTTTCAGGACTAAATGTCATGTGTCTTGCAGTATGCTTATCCTGCTTTACTGCATGATTGTCAGTACAAAGTATCTAAATGTCTTCTAAATGTTCTTACAAATAATTTTTCCAGCTATGGATGTTCTAGCTAGGTTCTGGTACTTTTTTTTTTTTTTTTAAGTGATCTAAGGTGGGAAAAGAAAAAAAAAATCCTAAGAGACCTTATCTTTTCTCTTTACAGTCTATTTTAAAAGTCTAATACAAGGAATATATAGTGTTTGTTTTCTTGGGGTTATGGGACTAGATTTTCACAGAAAACTGTCTCCTAATCTGAAGTTGTTAGTTTTGTGATTTGGAAACTTGGTTTTATTCTGTAAATATTGCCTTCATTTATAAAGCTGTCACTGTCTGACCCAAAGAACCATTTAATAGGTTCAATTAGAACAACAGAAAACACAGTGGGGGAGAAACAGAGAATCCTGTGGAACTTGAGCACTTTAAAAACAACAAAAAAACTTGAATTAAGAGCAAAAACACTATTGCTCGCTCTTTTTTTTTTTTTTTTTTTTTTTTTTTAATCAGTAATCATTGACTATTTGTGAAATGTTGGCTGTTGCCACGCAGCACACTTCTGTGTGCTCAGTGCTGGTTACAGGAGGGGACTACTAAGTTCTGCCTTACTGTAATTATATTACTCTATCTCCCCAAAATACATAGCTGTAATAGCCTTACCATTAGATTTCTCTTTAATCCTAAGACATAGCATGCATGTTACTGAGGGAACACTCTTAGATTCTGAAGCTTTGTTGTTGTAGTGAAGAGTTGCTCACTATCTGGGAAAATCGATCTGAAGCTAAAAAAGTATTTATAGGAATTTGAGCTTGTATTGCAATTTTTTAGTTATTTCTAGGAGCRTTTTATATCCAATATTAAGAGGAGACGGAAATAACCAAAACCCAATTAAAAAGGGAAGGAGCCAAGTATAAAGTGAAGTTTTGCTGTATTAAAGAAAAGGAAAACAAAAACTAATGAAAGATGATCTTGCATATGAAAACTTTTCAAACAAATTTCCCTTTCCTCACCCATTAAATGTAGAATGAATGGTAACAGTAGATGAAAAGGAATAAGATTAAACCAGTGAGGGCAGAAAATTGATGGAACTGTAGACATAATCTAGCACATGAGTGTTACTACATAATGGTTTAAGGAAAAAAAAAAAAAAAAAAAAAAAAAGCTGTGTTTTCCACCAGCAATCCAATGTGAAAAGCTTGAACGGAGCCATAGCAAAATATTCTTTGAGGTTACTGAAAGCCGTTCGCTACAAACTACGTCTGAAATCTCAGAGGCGTTTCCTACTCTGTTCAGAGAGCTTTAATGCCTTTATGATACTATATGATGTGAGGGTTTAGCTTCTGAAGTGTGACTATATTCTGCATAACACCAAATAGTAATTATTAATAGAATCTATGGTATTGACTTAACYAACCTGAGCTGTATCTTTTTTAGGAGCTATCAAGGAATGTTGGGAAGATGATTTGCTAGAGCAAGAAAGAACTGAATACATAAAACAAAATACTTCTAAGAACAATGCAGAAATACTAGCATTGAAGGGAAGAACTGAAACCTTAGAATCTCAGTTAGCTGCACTTAAAGAACAACTTGGAAGAGAACAGATTGAGAAAGAACAATTTATCAGACAGATAACAAACTTGCGCTTTGAGCACTCCACCTCTGAAGAAAAAGCATCTGGCCTGAGTGAAGAACTTCGGCAGTGTCAAGTTAACTATCAGGAAATTGTTTCTGAATTGAAGAAACAGAAAACGATAAATAAGGAACAAGAAGAAAAGATTATTCTATTGAATAAGGAAGTAGAATATGCTAACCAAAATATAATGGATAAAGTGTCACAAATAAAAACAATGCAGTCCAAAATAGATGATTTATGTAAGTGTCACTTAGAGTCTCATGCTATGGATGTTGATTTGGTTAACCTAACGGATCTCTTAGATTCTCAAAGAGATGAACCAGAGCGATCTCAAGTTGGCCCTTTATGTGTGCAGTCCCAAGCTGCTTCTACAGAAAATTTGAGACGGGACAGCTCCTTTCGTTGCAGTGTTGAAAGCATTTGGGAAGAATGCAAAAAAATTATTAAGGCTTCCTCACAAAAAAGTCAACAGATTCAAGAACTACTTCAACAAGTTGAAAACTTAAACAAGAGACTTATTGACAGTGAAAATGATAATAATCAACTAAAACTAAAATTAAGTGAGCTTACAAATCAAAGTAGTCTGTCCATAAAGGAAGAAGAACTTATGAATCAACTACAAGAGAAAATCCAAAAGAAAACTCAGGATTCAGAAAAATGGGCTGCTGAAGGTCATAGAGCAGTTGCACGGTTTGAAGAGGAAGTTACCAGCTACAAAGAAAAAATAAAAGAACTTGAATGTCTCCTGGAGGTATTTAGAACTAAAGATGACAGCAGAGCAAAGTTAGAAGAAGTACTTAAGGAAAAAGAATCTATTATTTTACGTCTAGAAAGTACTACAGTAGTCCTGCAAAAGGAATGTGATAATTCAGAAAGAAAATTGAAAGAACTAAATGATCAAGAAGCAAATCTGAAGGAGCAAGTTTTGCAGTTGAAGAACAACTTGGAGAAGATGAAACATTCTCTTCAGGAAAAAGAGAAAAATTATAAGGAGAAAGTACAATCTATAGAACTGTAAGTAAATACTGAGATAACTCATAATCCTTTGAGAATGGACCCAAGATAAAACTACTTTCTGTGARCATGGCTTTCATATAACACTTGCGTGTTTATCAATGTTATCTAAACTATTTCTTAAAGAAGTTCTGATACATTCCTTGAAATTTATWTATTCTACTTGCTTTTTTCTTTCCCCCTCCCATCTATTTGTATTGGCCTTCAGAAATATAGGTTTAAAKTATGTGCAACCATTTTAGGGATTAGTGCTAGTAAGTAAATGAAAGTAAATGATTGTTTGGTAGTCGCTATTCATGTAAACAGTCTGTTATAAGGACTTGAAAAGATGGTAGGAGTAGGAAGGTAGAATTACCACCAGCCCCTTTTTCTGAAATCTTAAAAAAAAAAAAAAAAAAAAAGAGATTAGATGTATCAGAGATTATATTATAGAGAAATTGCAGTCACACAGAAGTAATCTTAAGATGTTATGTAGCCCTTCYCCTTTTTAGGGTTTCTTTAATAYCCTATCCATCCAGGGATCTACATACCCTCCGAAGTACAGTTTAACATGAAGGTCTGGGAATTCAACACCCTGGGCTTCTATAGCTTTGGAAGATTTTCCTCTTATGAGACCTAGGGCAAAATCTGATTCTGTTTTGTATCATGTCAGTTATAAAAGCTACAAAACACACTTACATAGTTTTAAAGTAAAAATCTAAGATATCTTGCTTCCTTTAAATATATATACATATATATACATATGTGTGTGTGTGCGCATATAGGTATGTACATATGTAATATGGCTTTTATTTAAAAGTAAACCTATCGAACTTGATTACTTTTTGGTGCTTGCAWCTGAGAGCAGTATTAGTTGCAGTGTTGTGATTCTCTTATTTTTCTRTCTTTTTTGACTTGTACAGAGTCTGATAGGATGTAGCTATCCAATTTAAATCTACTTGATACTAGCTTTGTTACCCTGTTTATCTTGGATGGCTTTTGTATTCTGTTTTTTTCTTTGTTTTGGTTTTGTGTTTTGATTGTAGTGGTTGGAAGTGAAACAGAGTGGTTTGTTATTTCAAGATCTTATTATGAGAAGTTCAAATCTGAAAAATAATAGAAACTTGGTCATAGATCTGAGAGACTGACTTATTTACAAATAAAAATCAGTAGTCTAAGTTTGTGTTAATCTGTATATACTGTTCGTTTCTGAGATGCATACCATTGTTATGTTATTTATATTATTTATTTTATATCTCCTTATTTTCTAATACAAGGCTAAATAAAGAGCTCTCTGAGAGTTCTACCCTCATACAGAGTCTGAAAAAAGATCTCCAGAGGAAAGATGAAGAATATACAGACTTGAAAGAGAAGTTTTCTGATGCCAAGAAACAAATTCAGCAAGTACAAAAAGAGGTTTGTAACTATAAACTATGTGTTTGTTTTTCTGCCAAGTATACTACTTTATTTGATGGTGAAGTCCTTTCCCTTAAAAAGGATGTGCAATAGAGAGCTTAYAGCCTCTTAAATTGGCTAAAATTTTTATACACTTACGACAATTTAAACATTTGAATTCAAATGTTTAGGTTATTTAGATAGCTTAAAGAGACTCTAAATGCTTTATGGTTAGCTGTAAGCTGCCTTTGTTATTTTTATGGGCTCTGTTGCAGGTGTGCACAATGCGTTCAGAGGAGAAATCCCTGCGGAACAAAGTTAATGAGCTTGAGAAAGTTAAAAACCAGCTTGGTGAAGAGTTAGATATCAAACAGCGCACAATCCAGCAGCTTAAAAAGGTATTAAAAAAAATTATTTGCTTTTCTTTTTTTATATCTAATCTATTAGTGAGGTAAGAAATTTTCCAAGGATCTAGAGGAAGCCTACAAAGATTGGAATAAATTAAGACTAGCAGATAGAAATGAATTGTCATAGGTAAAGATGTTGAAAGAACTTCTCATTGCAGAAATTTGTCAAATTACTTTAAATAGAACAATTAGTCTACTAAATACAGACTTTATATGTTCTGATTCTGATCTGAAGTATCTGAATATGTTGAAAAATCTCACTCTGCACCTTTTTCTTAGCTGGTGAGATTTTAACTGCTCCTTTATAGTGAATATAGAAAATATATTTATTCCAGATTTTGTCTCAAGTGTTTTGCTTATTATTTACTAAAACTCAGAATGAAAAGCTTTCCAGACTGCTACTGATTTCTAGCACGTGTACTTGTTTTTTTCCATATATTTTCTCTAAATTTGTTTTCAATGTGATGTTTAGGAGCAGCTGAGTAATAAGAAGCTGGAAGAACTCTCCATACAGTATGAGAAATTATGTAAAGGTCAGCAAGAGCCATTATTATTCTATTCTTATTGGGCAATATAATAAGTTATCATGTTATTAACCAAGCTGATGAATCCTGTAGTATTTGTTTTTAAATGTTAGTCAGGAAAACTCCCATTTGGACATCAAAATGTTAGTCAGGAACCAGATGTTTATTAACAGTTGTCAGATGTGCTTGAAGGCAAAGGAACAGACTCAGATTAAGAAATAAAAGTACCAATGGGAGTGTGAATTTTCTTTATCAATATCTTAAATCTTTTTAAGATATTATTTAGGCAGGAGATACCATTTTCAAATATTGAAACATGAATCAGTACAGTGATGGTACCTCTCCAAACTTGAGAGAGATAGATATAGTAGTTGAGCAATGGTGATTTTTTCAGGTAACGCAAGCAATGGTGTGACCTATAGTGACACCGAAACTCTCAACTAAGTCATGTTGATAAGAACCACTAAAGAATTTTGGATAAAGGTATTTAAATAGAGATGCTCTATTTCTTTCTAATAGTGCTTTTGATCAAGGCAGCGGGGCAGAATTTCTGTAATGAGGGCACTTCGGGAGAGAATGGTGGGAACTAAGAGAAGAAGGCTTAATTGTAAATCATTTTCAAATATTCAGATCTTTGTGCAAAAGAAAAAATAATTGAAGATATGCGGATGACATTAGAAGAACAAGAACAGACTCAGATTGAACAAGATCAAGTGCTTGAAGCCAAATTAGAAGAGACCAACAGATTAGTTTCAGGTAAACTATTCTATGTCAAGGGAACAGGGAGGCAAAATCGTGATTTTAATATATTGTATTTTGCTGCAAACTATACTTGAAAATTCTATTTTTAATTATTGACTGCTATTTCAGCATTAATTTTTGTCGTACATCAATTAATTTCTAATAGTTTTATTTCTGCTGTCCCTTTGTGGTTGTAGTGATAAATCCAAGTGATCTTAGTAGAAGGATATGAGTGTGTATGTGTGTRTTTGAAACTATACACTATCTCATCTTGTAAATTGTCTAGAATTGGAAGAGTGGAAGCAAAAATATGGAGAGCTGAAGAACCAGAGCAGTAGTGCCTGGCAGCAAAAGGTACATAAAGAGGAGAAAAATATAAATGCAAGTGCTGAGGAATCAATAAAGCTACAAGAAAAACTGAAGGTAAAACATGGTAACTTAATTCTTGCTTAGTTTAAAGCTATAACTCATTTAAGAGGAGACTAAATCCAAATACTTYGTTTCGGCCGTTATATCCAAGAGCTAGGGCATGATATGAAACACTCACGTTGTGCAGCTTAAAAGCTGCTGTGCAGCAAGATCTGAATGCAGCATCACTGGTAATATATGAGGAGTTACATCACTGATATCTCCTTATATAATGTAGAAAGCATCCTCCTTTATGTAAATGTGGACAGTGCTGCCATGGCTGGGCTCCCCTGTACAGTTGTCTTAACCAATTCTATTCTTTTTTCATTAAAGTACAAATCTGTTATTGAGGTTTCCTGTGTGATTATASACAGGCTACATACATTCTGTTATTTTTTTGTGCTTCTGTCTTCCTTTATAACTTCATAATGTTTCTAATGACTTAAGCTAATGCAATCCTTCAAATAGAGGGGCAAACTGCATAATATTCATTGTTTCAYGGTATACCTATGTAATAAATGTATGATATACTTGCGCAATTTGTTTGTGCAATATATGCAAGAAAGGAACACTTACACAAAACAATTGTAACTTCAGAAGATGTCTCTGACAAATCTGTTTTCAGTCAGATGCCTGAGCAAATAAATTAAATTCTCTCAACATCATGGGCTTACTTTTTGACCTGGAAGTCCTCCCTCTTGGGTTGAGGTGCTACCTCTAATTCTCCTTAGGTAAAAGTAGCTTTTTCCAAGCAGCCTCTGAGGTTTCATCTGTCTTACGTGGGAGCAAATCTAACAAAAGGTTTGACTGGTGAAAGTGGCAAGGGATAAAAGGAGGCAAAGCTGCTGTGGCTTGAAGTGACRTTCTGTGAGGTATACGCTGTCTCTGCCTATCATTCAAATTGTACTGCATGTTTTGCCTTTTAGTACTGAGGTAGAAATAAGTTTTCTAACATATCCTATAATGCAGCATAAAAGATTATGAATTTGCAAGTTAGGACGTTCTTTTTATCATTACTTTTGGTGTAACTTTCATAGTGCTTATAATATATCCAAAGCAATTTTTTAGAAAAAAAATCTATTCCATTAAGTCACTTTAGTCTGAATAAAAAGTGCTTAAAACCGTTAGCTTTTTTAATAGACAGAGAAGAATAAATGAAATCTTAATATTTGCACTTACGAATATGCTGGAATAAAACTGGGCTAGTATTTCCTCTATCTTTTTGAAACAAGTTAATTTAATCCAGCTTTTAAGACTTCTCTTGCTTAATATCTACCTCTAGTTTTATTTCTGGTTTCTTTAAAATAGGAGTGTGAGGAAAAGTATCAAACTGATAGGAAGAAGTGGCTTGAGGAAAAAATGGGACTCATAAGTCAAGTAAAAGAAGCTGAGAGTCATCGCAACAGAGAAATGAGAAAATTTGCTGAAGACAGAGAACGTCATGTAAAGCAACAAGCAGAAATTGTGAGCAGTAGTTGATGGTGGCTTCTGCGGTACTCTTAAGGGAGGTCTCGGGGAAGTCCTGTTGTCCGAGTCTAGTGTAGAGCAAGTCTCATGTCAAGTGGTAACTAATAGTATGGGTACTTGAGACTAACTGGCATTTGTCAAAGCCAAAATTCCCCTCATTTTCTCTCATGAGAAAGCCCATATGATCTGCTCAGTATGGAAAATAAAACAATAAGGGTCACAAAATGCAAAAGCATAGTCCATAATAGAAAGTAACATGTCTCTTTTTCTGTAGGAATCTTTCCTTTCTATCCCATCACCTCACTAGGAATTTCTGAAACCTCATCGTGTGTGTAAAATACCAGTAAGGAACATACACTATTTAATGAAGCTAAGAAAATATTCTTTTAAGAAACAAATCTTTTGGCTTTTCTAGAAATAAAAAAGACTATAACTAGAAAACTTCTAAAAATAAAAGCCTTATATTATAAAAATATAAAAGCCTTTTCTTCTTCTAAGAGAAGAGAAAAAGCAAACAGAARTTGGCAAAAAGACTCAGCTTTTCTCCATATATTTAGTAAGAATACTTGGTCAAAATGCCACTGATTTTTTGGTCTCGCATCACTTGCAAAGTAGTGTAAACAAATCTAATAGCAAGGTGGATAGCTTGCCTTCACAGGACTTTTGTGTCATAGCTTAACATCTTAAACACGTGAAATTGTTTTATGAATCTATACAATCTCCAAAACAGTATGTGCACCTAGAAATAGTTGGCAATGAACTTCTGGATCTTCAGTACAGGGGAATGTGAGTACTATTATTGCTTCGTCTCTGACTTTGCCAGACATTTTGTTAGCCACAGAATTGTAAAGCAAGCACAYGGATGTGGAAGCTCTTGCCAAAAATTCTGCGCTTTTCAAAGCRTTTAATATAGATGCAGATTTGTTACATGAGGCTTGATATACTCTCGCATGTTCTTGGTGAAATTAGGTTTCTAATTTTCCCCTCTGAAAYGACATAGAGTCTACATGGGCTTTAATTTTTCAAGCTTACTAGTGCCTTTTATAAAGCTATAATATAATACTAACCATATAAAACCAAACAGTAAGGACAGTTCAGATAAGTATGTAGGGAAGGGGTGTTCAGTTCTAACCTATGTTTTCCTCATTTAGGAAAGACTTACTGCACAGCTGGTAGAAAAGGACAGCAACCTTCAAAAGTGGCGTGAAGAAAGAGATAAATTAGTAGAAGCTTTGGAAATACAGCTCAGGACTCTTGCTTCTAGCACCACCCAAAAGGATAAAGAAATAGCAGAACTGAAACAGGCTGCATTAAAGGATTTGGGAAAGGTCAGCTTTGATTTTGTTGTTGCTGTTTTGTTGTTGTTTTTTTGTTATCTATTAATGCTGCAAAACACTATTCTTATTTTGGCTGCATTTGTTTTGTTCTTAAACACTGTCACGCTGAAAATACTTGCAGCTTATTTTAAAAAAGAAAAACCTTACTTATGTTCTTTTGAACTTGAATTTGTAGTAGTGACTGATGTTCCAAAATATTTCRTTGTTCAAATAACACTTGACATCTATTTGGTTCTTTGATTGCAAAGTTGGATGTGGAGTCCTAAACTGACTTTATTTTGTAGTTCCCAGAGCTACTTTGCCCCTAAGCTAGATCAAATCCTCAGTAAGAAATTTTCTCTGAGATTTCTTTGAGTGTTTCAGGGCTAGCAGTCAGTGATATGAGAAGACAGATGGGGAAGAGAGGAAAGAAATTAAGATGGGGGAGGGGAATTTCAGGAGTTATGTGTTTGTTTTAATGTCATGATTTTTGCCAGGATTGGTAATATAAGTACTAGAGTTAAGGCTTCAAAAGCTGAACAGAAGACTGAAGTTAGTTACTGTTGTTTTGGATTCAGCTTCTTTGGGGACAGATATCATAATATAAACAACCAGAAGAGTTTGCTGCCTTTTTCACTACACCAAGTATGAACAAATTGGAGGAGAACTTGTTATTGCTTGAGGAAGAAGATGATGGACGTACATAAGCAGAGTGAAATAAGAGTATTACATTGCATCTTCCCATGCTTTTCTGTAATTTTCCTTTGTTTTCCGCAAGGACCCCATAAACACAAGGGATTAGCTGACTTTTTGTTGAATCTTTTACTTGTTTAGTATGTGATTCTAAAACCTATGCTACTGAATAGTTGTAGTGATGTTTATATATGTTTTAATTTCCTTTTTTAATAATTCTTCAATCTGTGCAAATTTTAATGTGTTTTAGGATAATGAAACTGTGATAGAGGAACTAAGAAGAGAGTTGGCAGGCAAAGATGACATTATAAAAGAGCTGAAACAAGGTATTCACCAAGAAAATCTTCAATCTTTAGCAGAAGTACCATTGCCTAAAAAAGGACAAAATGCARTGGATCAGTCTATATGCAACAAAGAGGTATACTTATGACTAGTAAATATCTTCTATAACTGTAACGTGTTCTTAATTTTTTTTGTTCTGCTGTCTCCTTGGCATCTATTTCAGAGACACTTTCAAAAATTAAAAACAAAAATATTTTTCTAATCCAATATTTTATCTTCTATTTTAAATTTTCTCATTTTTGTTGCATAGTTTAGTTATGCAAATATTAAGGGACTTCAGCTTAAACATCTTTTGTATTTCCTCTAGTGTGGTAAAAGGAACAGTTTTGTAATTAGAGATGCTAGACCATATTGGGATTAAGAAGAAAAAGAAATCTTGCATTCCACCTGTAAAAAGTATCTGAAGGTTGTGCAAAGAGAAGATCAGCTCTGCAGTTTTCCTGAACAAAAATTAAAAGGCTTGCAATTGTACTGAGACTCATGATGCTGACTGGGCCTTTGTGTGCTGCTTGTATTTCAATATTTAATGAAGTAGTTTTCCTGCTAAATTGAGTTAATACTATGTGGCTCTGTTGCTAATTAATAATGAGCAGAGCTAAACATAAATGGCTTAACAGTCCCTTCTTTAGCTTCTGGGAGATGTAATTCATCTTGTACTCTAGAACTGGATTGAGTGCTAAAATGCAGTCATCTGTATAGCTGCTGTCTGCTACCAAAAATTTTGACTAGTTTCTTGCTTTTTCCTTAGTTCTACCAGTGTTGTGTAGGTAAAGCTTGTGATATAGGAAACAGG
The DNA here is from genome assembly GCF_003343005.1 of Rhea americana. Lineage (NCBI taxonomy): Eukaryota > Metazoa > Chordata > Aves > Rheiformes > Rheidae > Rhea > Rhea americana. Next base: position 2,908,219 of record NW_028187122.1, read on the forward strand.
ACAGAACAGCTTTTGGAAAGCTGTTCTGTACAGCTTTATAATAGCTGCTAAAAGAGCACGAGCAGCCTATACGTATGCATAGTATGGAGGCTAGTTGTGAGATCCAGTAACGACAGCTCTCTGTACTGCAAGGAGGAAGATCTATACACATACTTTGTATATCAAGGAAGAACTGGAAAATGATAATGGGAAATATCCCAGGTTCTTCTGGAGAAATAAAGTAGTTGTCATCTTAATCTGCGAAAAATGGATTGAGGGGTTGGACATAACAGGGCATCTGTACTGCTTGCTTGTGACCATGATCTCTTTTCCTGGTCCTTTTTCTGGAAAGACACAGAAAAAACAAGAAACCTATTTTACTGTATGTCCAGTTTACTGACAAGCATACACATTGGAGTTTGCACTTCTCAATTTTAAGAGACTGAGAACCTGAAGTGTTTCAGAATGTTGGAATGTGCTCAGACTGTTTTTTCTCAGTTCTTCTACCTTCTGTTCTTAATAGATGGTATTTATGATAAGAGAGCAAAGCACCGAGGACATCAGAAGAGTATTTGGTAAACTGGACGTGTTATAGAATCGTAGAATGGCAAGGTTGGAAGGGACCTCCAGAGATCATCTAGTCCAAACCTCAGTATAGCCCATACGGCGATTGAAGCCACGACCTTGGCATTAGCAGCACCACGCTCTAACCAACTGAGCTAAACACTGCCATATGGTAAAATAGGTTTCTTGTTTTTAATTAAGTTAAACTTAATTAAATGTTAGCATGTAGGGAAACTTTTTTTTCCAATTTATATATCTATATATATATATATATATATATCTTTTCCCTATAGGTTTCAGTGCTAGTCTTGCTAGTCTCTAGGCTTTTTCTGTGGTTTAGCCTTCAGAAAATCTGCTTGCCTTTGAGACAGGTTTCATAAATTCCAGGGACACTAGTCACAGAAAGGCAGAAGATAATTTGTGAAGATAATGAGCAAGTGCAATAACTTTTCACYAGCATTTCAGGCTTTTCTCCTTTCATTGTGTCATCTAATAAATCCTTTCAGTGCCAGAGCTTAGATTTGATTTGGTAACACAGGGGTCCATCCCCTCCCCCCCACACCCCAAAGTAAAATGCCTCCATAGATGTCATCTCTGACAATGGCAAGTACCATATATATCAAGGGAAGGTCAAGAAATTACATAAAGAACTTTGAGGTATTCAGAGAAACCTTGGAAAAACGTCTTCCTAACTGTTAGAAACTAGATTATGATCCACAGTTTGAATGGCTAATATACTATTCAATCAGAATTTAAAGGATWTGGGGGAAAATGGAAGAAGCAATCTCTAGGAAAAGTCTCTTCTGTAAGATGGTGATGATTTTGGTCAATGGAAAAAGTTTACTTTCTAAACCTTCAGTGTATCAGGGGATATGCTCTTAACAACCACTGCRAAGAGTCATTACATTTACCAAAAAGCTTTGAAACAAGAAAGACCTCTTCCAATAAACTGTATAATATCCTGGACCTGCAAAAAACTGTAGCTTATCAGGCATTCTCCACTGGTCCTGTTGATGATACTTCCAGTATCCAGATTGAGCTTACAAATTTCATTACTACATCCCTCTGGCTTGTGAAGAAAAGCTAATGGCTGTTGGACTTCCCCTTTGATTAATCTCAGGTGTCCAAACCCACAAATCAGCATGGTTAAACAGCTTTGTGGCCAATGTTTTCTTTTGCTCTTGCTGCCAGAAGATCTTTATGCTAGTCATATAGCTACCGAAGTAGTTTGTTCTGTTAACTTTCTCATGAAACTTGTAAACATCTACAGATCAGTTTTATTGCATTTGTTTGAACTGATCTAATTGGCTTTACTCTTCCTTCTTCTATGAATGGATATTTGTGGTTGCTCATTTGTTATACATGAAAGTAAACCAGGAGCATTACAACTTTATTTCTTGTTAATTTTCTTTCTCATTTTTTTTGGTCTCATTGAATCTAAGCTCAGTGTAGACATTGGTTGAAAAAACAGGATAGAGCTATTTTGACTTAATCTTTTTTTCTCTAAAAGAAATGATTTGCCCTGATTTTTGTTGAAAATAATTCAAGAATCATTACTATAAAGTTAGTTACTGAGAAGAATTCTTGTGAAGGTCTAGCACTAAAGTACTTGTCTCAAGCCTGTAGCAGTAATACTTGAATTCTACTGSTGAGGAGCATTACTTGTATGCTAAAATTAGGAAATAGGCTTGGATTATTATATGAGGAAACCATTGTTATGATGTTCTTGAAATGAATGACAAAGTTTTGGGGAAGTGGAATCGTTAGGAAGGATGTAGTGGTGTTAGACAAGAACAGCTGAAGTGATCAAGGGGATGTGTCACCCTTGCTTAAAAGGGGAGACTAAAAGGCTGACACTCCTCAGTTTKGGGAGGTTAAGGCTACTGGAGAGGTACGCCTGAGGCTATCAAAATCATGGAGGTTGTGGTAAGATGAAAGCAGAACTGTTCTTTACTAAATCCCACAAGAAGCAGCGAGTACGCAGTGAAATAAAACGCTTGTTATGCAGCAGCTAGTGATCTTCTGGAGGTGATGGAAGCAGGTAATGTCAGCAGATATTAGTTAAATTAACAGTAGAGATGTCCATAAATGTTCATAAATGGATACTATGAGGATTAGGTGCAGGTGTACCTTCTGACATTTCTAATGTGGTRCTGCTTCTGGGTACTGGGAGAGTATGGAGAGAACAGACTATAGAAAGTAGCCATGTTCTTGTTAAACATCRCTTTGCCACTCTTGCAAGCAGTATACTGAACTAGATGGACTATTGGGGAGACCTAGTAGGGCCTCACCTCACCAGTGGTCATATCCTCAATATTTCCAACTACAGTCTGAAATTTGTTGTGTTTCAGCCCAAATGTTCATTAGCTCTATGTGCTGGAGCTTTTATATTAAAACTTCTAGAACACTCAAAATATTTTGAGGTTTACAATCTAGCGTAACCATTATTCATTCTAAATATTTACAGTTTATGAAAAAAGAGAGCAAGAGTAAACCTATAGCTGAACAAAGTATTCCAGTAAGACATGATGGAGTTAAAGAGAATTATTCGCTATTTCGATGTCCTAGCAGTGCTTCTTCATTAAGTGAAACTGAGGTTGGTATAGAACTTTAAATCTGGCAGTTTCCTGTAGTTGTGTGGATGTTGATAGATCATGATGGGTAAGGATGTCTGTGTCATATGACCCGAACAATTCTAAAGCTTTATTCTGCTTACCCCTTTCTGAGTGCTGGGGAGAACAATTGAATCACTTGATTTAGTGGCTTTTGGTGGAAACAGAATCTGTAGTTAAAGTCAGATAAAGCTAATCATATGATTATTTTTCCTATGTGCTGTTGAAAACCTACCTTTCAGTGATGCTTCAGAAGTGGCTAATTGTTAGATGAGAATCACCTGGAAAAAATACTTCTGAAGCAATTTAAATGGGCAAGCTACAGCAGGACAAATTCRGTTTTTCTTTTGTTACAAGATTCCTATGTACAGTGTTGTTGGCTGACTCTAGCCATTCTTATAACTTTTGAATTGCAGACTTTTTCATGCAATAACATTTATAAAGAAAAATATTTCTATTAACCAACCCTCTGGTCCATGGGGATGCAGTGTTGGTGGTGGTACCCCACCAACTCAAAATCACAGCAGAACCTGTTTAAGAGTGTGACAGCCTTTAAYTTTCATTGAGTGCTCTTGTTTTGAGAGGAGAAAGGTCTCAGCACCCTTCAGGGTGAACCAGCATAAGACKCAACAACAGCTCATCTGTGTTTGGGACCCTATGAGCAGTAGTAGCAGTCACCTGCCAGCCCCTCCCAGAGCAGAATCCTACCTTCAGCAYTGCATCCAAACAGCCGCTGAGTTCACTTTGCTTGCTTGCCAGCAGCTGTGCTGCTGCCATGGAGAAGCAGGAGCCAGGGAGGCTGCTGCTCCAATTCTTTCTGCTAAGAGAAACATTTATGTGGATGGTGGACAGCGAGTGCTGCCGGGAAAGAGTTCTGCAAACTGACCTTTCCATCCCACTTCCACCATGCAGTTCTTCTGGTTGTCAGCAGGAGTTAGAGGAGATCTTCAGCTTTTTGAGGCTATGTTGCTGCCTGAAAGCCTGCCTTCTATCTCCAAAGAAAAGGAAGTGATGTAGAAGTCTCTCACAGGTTGAATTTGGCTTAGAATGTGAAAGGCTTAGAAAGGGAAAGGCAAGCTCTCTAAAAATAGACTGAAGAAGAGTTAAACTTCTAGTCAAAATAGCTCCTGCCCAGATCCTGAGGAGCAGCAGTGCAGAGCAGAAAGTCATTTCAGTTTTATCAATTGACAATCATGTCAATTTTACCTGTATAAAGTATGACTAGCTCTGTCCTTGAAAAATGACTGGGAAAAAAGGCACCAGGTTGAGTTCAGCTTGGAAAATTAAATTCTACAGTCATACTCAAACATTAGTTTTACTAAARTATAACAAAAATAAAGTTTTACAAAATAAGGTTTAAACTCTACTGTAATTGAAGTAAATTTTTGCACTTCTATTACAGGTCTTCCATAAGCTCTTAGCTGGAAAACAGAATGCTTGCTTTATGTATATTTTCCCCACTTTTTTTTTGTTTGTTTTTTCCTCAAACTTATTTTAAAGGTGGTTGTTTCCTTAATGTTTCTGTGTGCTTGCAGGGCCATTCAGACATTGTCCTTGATTCTTCAGAAGTGTCCACAGAAAACGGAAGAACCAGTCGGTTCCCAAAGCCAGAGATGGAAATCCAGTTCACACCTTTGCAACCCAATAAGATAGAGGTGAAGCATCAGGGCAGCACCTTGCCTGTAACGGTTAAAATGCTCAAACCGAGAAGRAAAAGGAAGAGTGAAGAGATGGATGAGGTATGACCCAAGCCACCTGACAGTCTTTTGTGCAGTTTTTCAATGCATTACTGTGATAGTTTTTGTTAGAATCATTTTTATTTTATAGTCCTCATTAGGATCACTAAGGAACTGTCTAGGATATATTTAAAGCCACTTTTCCCCAGAAGTGGTGAATCTCTGGTCTATGTTGAATATGACCAAGGACTGGAATTTATCCAGACTTTGGCGTCCTGTCCTTGACTTGCACTTTCTCTTTTTTTCCTGCCTTCTACACTATTCTSTCCTTGGGCTGCAGCTCTGATCTGTGGGATTATGGACCAGTTCTACAAGATTGTTCATTTTGCCTTAGGCAATTACTGGTATTATTTACAAACTTATACYGCTATCGATACTTATGGCTGTCTACTATTACTTGAAGCCTCTCAGTTTTCTTCTCTGAAAAGCTATGTGTGCAAATCATATTTATTGACCTCCTGAACACTGGCTTTCTATATTTATCTGATATGTTTGATTTTTTTTCTTTTGATGGAATAATCAATGTGCACTCTTGCTTCATGTGGATCTTGAAAGAAAAGTTTGTTGTATACAAAGATAACATCACATCCCAAGATAGAAATGTCTTATTCTGACAGCTTARCAATGATCCTATGCTACCAACCTGTTCTTATAATTGTCACCATAAATCTGAAGTTGTATTTAGATTTGAGTGACTTTCAACCTGTATGTTCGCTTGTCAAATATATCTAAGCTGAAAGCATAGCAAGTGACGGAGAGGAAAGAAAATAGCAAATGTCAGAATGGTTCACCTATTATTCTATAGTTATTTCTAGTTTTCTAGGGGTTATTTCTAGTTTTCTGTCTTTCAGAAGGTTGTTCAGCATTTGATTCGGATTTGGATAGTTTTCTCTATTCAGTTTGAATGAATACTTCTCTACTGTTAGACATAGCATTTAAACAGTAGCCGCTTCTGTGATATAAATARTCATTATTCTTTCCAGAGCGATAACAGCAGTGCTAATGTTTGTTATATATTTATTTTCTTAGGATTTTGTGAAAAGTGAAAACAAGAAAAATGCAAAATCTGCTGTTGCTATTAATTCGCCTTCTACAAGCAACAAGAAAATGGTTTGATCTTGCGCTATTTTTGTAGCTAGTTTGGCTTTTTCTCTAAAGATGGATATGTGAAAGTAGCAAACATTTGTACTCAGTAGTATCTTATCTTTATCCATGTACTTAGATGGAGTTCTTAAACACTTATATTATCTTCCCGTTAAACTCTCTTAAGCTAACTGAAGATATTAAGTATGTATTTGGCAAGAATATACACTAGTAGTTGTGTATAATGATTTAAGTGGAAGTTGCATGCTAGATAGCTATGAAGACAAGTTTGACCTTATTAGGGTACGTGCTGTTGTAGGTGATGCCTTTGAAGTAAAACTAAGGCTCATATCATCCATATGCACAAAATGGGCATGTTCTTAAGCCCAGAGACCTGGGCAAATTCAGAGTAGGTAGTAGATCTTCTTGTCAGTAATCCTTCTGTTCTATTTGTAAATAGAATAGTTTGTGTAATGAAATACTCTACATCATGGAATCCTTTCTTAAGTAACTTTGCTTGTAGTTTCATATATTACTCATGCCCTTAAATGTCATCTGTCAAATTTTGAGGGATTTTTTTTTCTGAGTGTAAAATGAGATTCTCTAAATTGTTGTTTTCATATCATTAGTGTAATGAACAGAGGTGTCAGCAGCAAAATTCAAAGTGCCAACCTAAAAATAATATTTAAATTAAAGTCAAAACTGAATTAAACTTGAAGCCAAATTTCCACTTAAATAATGATCTCGTGTTTCTGTTTAGATGCCTACCACACAGTCATTTAGAAAAGAATATCCATTAAGAAAACAAGAATCTACTTCAAGTACAAAGTCAGCTAGGAAGAAGGATGGAACCCTACAAAAAATTGGAGACTTTTTCCAAAGTTCTCCTACTATTATTCATTCTAAAGGTTTGTAAAGAGAAAAATCCCCTCCTGCCCCGCCCATGTGTTCTACTCGGCTTTGCAGAAAGACTTGTAGCTACTGTAACAATTCGTATGTAGCTAAAGGCAGTATCTGTTGTATAAAGTTGTTCATGAAACCATGTCTGAAATGAGGCCTGTTGCATCAGATCTTGCAGAGTAGAAAAGACTTGACTTTGACTGCATGGAGCTCGTAATTCTAAGGTTTAGGTTAAATGAAGAAGGTAGATTAGGTGGGATGAGAGGATGCGGTGGAGGATGTATGTGTATAAATTCAACATAACAGCAATGGTAACTGATTTTAATTTCAAAAYGTCTGAGTTATTTTGTTCTTTCTTACATTAAAACAGTTAAAGAAATTTTTGAGGAAACTTTTGCTACTAGYATAAGAGTCAAGAGCTGAATCCAAGCCATGTATCCTATCTCTTTCTTTAAGCAATCTCCTCCCCAACTTTGTTTCTGTGGAAACTGTGTTAATCATTTTTTATATATATAGGGGAAGGGAGGGGAGAATTAGTTCTACAGCATCTGAAACTGGTATCTGACTAAAATATTTTGAAAACTTTAATCAACTGACTGTAAGGCAATTGATGAATTTRTTATGTTTAAGTGTAGCCTTGGGAAGTGTAATTGCCAAGACTTTCCACTGAGCAATATTTTTTTGTTCTTCCCCATAGTAGCGTGTGAATTCTAAGTTACTGGGGTTTAAATAAATAAAGGGAATGRGGTCAAGTGGGGCAGTGGGCACAAGGGGTTGTTAGAGTTAAATTCTAAAAGACATTGTTATTTGGTTTGTTAAAACCAGGTCAGCTGTCATTTTACGTAGGTACTTAAAATTAGGATCTTTGTACCAACTTCAAAACATGCTWCTAGAGTGCATGCTTTACTGCCGAATAGCTTAGACAACAGTAGTGGAATAGCAATGAGGACTGTGCATTGTTCTCAATTCATTCTCAGACAACTCAAAATTTCACCCTGGAAATACTGAATTCCAGCAAAAGAGTCACAGCAAAGAAATGAAAATAGAAGTAGTTTTTCTTGCAGCCGTTATTTCCACATCCCTAATTTCTTTGCCTGTTCTCAGAGCTTAGTGTTGTTGAGGCTTTATTTTCCCTCTAGTTCATAATACACGCTTCTYATTAGAAATCTAGTCTGAAGCTATACAAATATATAGAGAAAATTGACTCTACCCTTCACTCTGTCAGCACAAAGATGTTAAGCCCATTTTTCAGCTCCTACTGAGGCATCTAACTTCAAATGAAATCAGTACCCTTATTGGTTTGATGTGCTATTTGAATGTGCCCTTTAAGAGAATGTGCCTAAAAGAGAATACKTCTTCAGAGCAGCCCTCAGATTCCATAGCAGTATGGTCTCAGCAGTAGCCAGATACTACTTCTGAATTTATAAGAACATTCAACATCTGTTGAAACAGGTTTTCTTAAACTAAATTAATCTTAATCATTAGTTTTGGGGCTCACAAGACCAGTAAGATATTGATTTATAATAAWTTTTTTCTTCTAGCAAAGAAACTAATTGCAACGATAAGCTCCCCTAAGTCTGCAGAACCAGAAAGTCTCAAAGAAAATGAGGTCAAGCCAAAACGAGCCAGGAGAAAACTGTATTCAACTGACATTTCCRGTCCTCTAGATATCCCTGCTTCTTCGGTAAGTGATTCCAGGTTACTGTTTGGTAAAGTAAGTATTTCTGCAGTCTTGGCTTAAAATAAACTGTTAGGGTCTGAARGTCTAATCGGTTTGAGAAAGAGTTTGAAAATACTTTTTTCTTGATTCTGCCTAGTCATTCTTTTTGGTCTTAACCTTGCTGTTTTACTTTTCTCCATTTTTCAGCTTTTTTTGCTGTAGCTATTTGACTGCTAGGTTACTGTATATATGATATAGCAATCCTGGAGATATCTGTCTGAATTTGAGTGCATAGATATTTTAGCTATGGTATGTGGGGATTTTTTTTTCCTCTACTGCAGTGGTTGAATCATAATTTGTTGTTCYAGCAAATAGTATTCATTTACGTGTAGCATAAAGGAAAAATAGAAATAGAGACTGCAAGTGAAGCATTAACTAGGGGCTGCATGTTTGCAACACTAAAAATGCTATTCTGCCCCACAATTAACTTTGCAAGGGAAGCGAGTACCTAAGGTAGTCCCAAACCCTGTTTATACCTGGATGATCTTTGGATTACTTCAGAATGTGGATACATCCGTGTTTCTCCAGAGCACTGTTCAGAAAGGCTTTTGGATATGCTTAAAACTAGGTTGTCCTGCCTAAGCCAGTCTGAGTTTTAAATACCAGGACCTGAAGTGGAGTTACTGAAGTGCAATTTTATGGCTGTGTCAGTAGGTCTGATGCTGAGAGGACTCTTGCACTGTTGTAATTACATCACTTTATTCTGTTCAAGCCTTTCTTTGCTTCACTATGGCAAGTTGTGGCCTAATCTAAGATACCCCTTTGACTTTTTTCTGTAAGTTGTATGAATGAAAGAGATAAAGCARAATGCTGAGTGTCCATGAGCAGAAAACAAGACACAAATGCAGACAAAAAAGGCTGAGAAGCACAGATGTGAAAGGAAAAGTGAGAGAGACTTGTATCCTGGCAAAGTCATAGAAAGGAATAGAAGGAATTTAAGCTAAAAATAGACTTTTTAAACACTTCCTGTTTCATGAAATTAGTCTCAGAGTTTAGAAGAGAAAGTAGCTTTCAGATCAGCTTTTTCCTAGCAGTTTTGGACACTACATAAGCTAAATTTGATATATTCTCAGTAGTTGGCCACTTAATCCATGAACTAATTTCGTACTGTGTACTGAAAATGTTCTGTGTCCTACGGGCCTTCATTTAAAAGATAATAGGCATCTTTCTTTCTGTAAACAGCTTGTGGGAAAAATCATGTAGTTACTTACATGAATCTAGAAGAGTCTAACAGGGTCACTGTTTAATATGCAATGTTGCGTGCTAGAAGTTTCTGAGGAAAAGCTGAGTAACTTTTGAAATACCTCTTTCAGATTTTTATGGAACAGAAAGAAAAGGAAAGCGATCACCTGATCATGAAACGACGTCTACGATCAAAAACAGCTAAATAATCATGTAAAAAAATGTTTATTGTTCCTAGTCAGACATATATCTATTGTGTTATTTCAGCTGATTGTACATAGGAAACCATAGCTACTTCGTCATGCTCTTAAGCCTGTGTATAGATGTATAGATTATTTCTGATGGTTTCAAATTCTGACTCTATTAAAGCTGAAATACAATTCAAGAAAACCTGTCTGAATCTTTCTTTTCTTTTTTGGACTGGTATCTTTTGAAATGTTCGTTATTTTCCTGTTGTGCAGTAAGAATTATACCTATGAAAATGATTTAAGTTGCTTTTTAAATACTCAGTATACTTACCATAACTGTAAGAGTGGGGAAAATGAGCAGACATTAAAACACTTGTTTATCCTGAAATCTTAGAAGAAGACTTAAAATCTTAGACTTAAAAATGCTGTGCAAGGAAAAACTTAAGAAACTGGCACTAAGGGAAGAAATATGACATGTTTTCCATCATCATTTGTGTGATTTTAACTGTTTTATGTTTATTCTTCTAAAAATGAATAATTTATAAGTTTAAAACTTTAGGGATTATAGTGACTCTGAATTATAATTTGCTATCTTAAGTGACATACTCTGGGGTAGCCACTTGGCAGTTTATTCTAGCCACCTAATTCCACTGAAATAGAACAGCTACTTTTATAGTAAGGTGTAGATTCTTACTTTGAGAACCAATTACATGATTTTCACCCACTTGGCCATAAGTTTTTCTCTTTGACTGTTGTTCTGTATTGTCTTGCGTGATTAGAAAAAGAAATTCACCTTGACTCGTTACATCTGCCATGAACATTAGCAATATTAAAAATTGGTTCTCATGGAAATAAGATGTGACCTTTTAAATGACTTGTAGCTTAGCTTTAACAGATAAGGTACCTTTTGAGGAGTATATCAATAAGAAAAAGGATCATCTGTCACTTTGGTAGAAACAGTTTTACTTTAATTCTTGTGATTATAGTTGAAGTGTGGACAAAGATTCTGTCAGTTCAGTGGCAGCAAACTCTGTTTTTTCCTGCTGTGGACTGACTGAGCATGAGATGTCTCTGCTAAAGGGTGATGCTTAGTTCAGTTCTTTAGATTCTGGCTAGATAAGATCAAGTTCCAATACTAAGCTGCTTTTCTAGCTTCTAGGCTGTAAAAGAGTTGTACCTCTAAGCAATACTTTCTCTTATCTTCATATTACTGTTGCAGACTGAAGAAAGATTGGTGCTTTGCTCTCCCTAATTTGAAGGTGGCRAAGTGAGCCTGATTCACAAATTACGTTCAGCCTTTCCAAAACTTCAGTTTTTTTTTCTTCTTGCACTTCATTCTGTATGTGTGAATGAGGATTTGTTTCTTTTTCATTGGCTTCAAATCTCATGCTTTGTCTTGCCACCTTCTTTTCTCCCTTTTTGTTCTAATATGAAAAAGCGGAGCCTGGGAAATGGTCAGATCATTCTGCTTTCTAAATAAAATTAATGTATTGTCACTGCTTTCTCTCRAGGGAGGATTTTATACTTGGAAACCTGTGTCTCTCTATAGACCACCTCTGTTTTCTGCTATCTGTAGTCCAGATATTTGGACCAATCTCTTCCAAGACTACAGAAAGTACAGCAGTAAGGATTCTTAACTGATGCAGGTGAAAGTTACTCATTTTACTCAAGTGTCACACTGGAGATATAGTCAATCTGCTAGGTRAAGCCATGTAACAGTCTTGCACAGTGACTTACACAATAATACTTTCCATATTTGTTTTTTTCTCCAAACACTTTTATCTGCTTTTTKGCTACATTTGGATGTTCTATATCAGCTGTTCATCTCAACCCCTAACTTGTTTTTSTGAATAATTTCAGTTAATTTTAGCACCCATCAGTGTGTGCATGTTTAGCAGGATTGTTCCTTCCATTGTGAATAACCGTTGCATGTGCCTGCAGTGAAATCTATATGCTGTCATGTTGCCTTGAATGACAGATTGCTTGCGTATCATTAAATCATCAAATGGGCTTATGGCTCTTTTATAGTGGAAAACCATTTGCAAGGTAAATGCAGGATAGAAAGGATGCTGAATTACTTGATTTCTCCATGTATGATTTCTTTATTGATTCAAATATATGGAAAGTGATAGAAATATCCTCAGCCATTTGATGTCTCAGTTAAACTGCTGATTGATAGTGTTTGTTCCTCTCTCTTCCAAATATAAACTTTTGTAGTTCGAAACAATTGATAYTTCTGTGAAATTTTATGGGTAGATAAATGGCAAGTGACAAACCTTTTAAAGAGTTTATTTTAATTGCTCTGGTTATTTGCAATTTGTTTGAGTCATCTCTGCAACTGATTAGAATCTATCAAGTTAGTCAAGCTTCCACACTATTTAAAAACCACTGCTTTATGTCACTGTCTATAGTGCTGATATTTGTAAATTCCTATACTTACTACTAAAAGTTCATTTGTTTTGCAGAGTTATTTGTAGGCTGTATGAGAAGCTATTCTTTCTGGAAGTCATTTCAATGCATGCTGTTGCATTCGGTACAACCRCTGACAGGACTGAACATTAGAATAGCTGTAGACACAATTTTTTGTCTTTTTTACTGTATTTTAATTTTTTGAGGCGCTAGGGTAGCAAACTGCACTGAGCTAACTTGCTTCCTAAGTGTGGGTTTGATTACCAAACTCCATGATTATAGATTTTAATACATACAGAAGTAAACCATGCTCCCTTTGCATCAATCAAGGGATTGTGATTTTTGTACTTCCTGCAGTTTTTGAAGGTTGACTCTATACTTCACTAGCCTAGGAAATGAGTCATGCTTTGTGCATCATCTTAGTCCATGAACGTGGTGTGGTGTGAACTTCAGTCCTCTCCTGTTGTTTTCAGACCTTCCTTGGTTATAAGCAGGTGTACAACCATGCAACACTAGCCGAGTGGGAGGGGAATAAGAGTTTCTGTATGTGGACCTGGGTCATGCAAAGTTGATATCCCTGGAGAGCTCAAATCCTGTGAAAGAAGCCCTCCTATCATGGTAGCAGCAGCAATTTCCACAGGCTTTTCCTAAACTTGAGTAAGTCTAGCTTCTGGAACTATTTGGAATAGGACAATTTGGTTTGGTTTCTCTTCTGTATGTTGATAACTTCTGATACTGAGAAGAAGGCTTCCTTTTCCAAAGGAGAATAAGCTTAGATCCTTCTAACTTACTTTCTTAATGGACTTAAGACCTAGCCTTATTTTCTGGTGTTTTGTTATCCTGCCTAAGGAAGGAAGAATGAATCAGTTGTATAACTTGTGTGACAYCTGAATCTTACTAAGTAGCACCATTGACTCTTGGTTTCTTTGTGTCTCATTTCTTTACCAGTTGGACCTAGCAAAATACTGTTTGCCATTCTAATTTGAGCAGCAGCAAGCTGGGGAGATATTTTTAATGAGCTGATAGTGCACACATGTCTCTTCAAAGACTTGTTTGGGGAGGTTTTCTGTTTTCTTTCTTTTTTTTCTTTTTTTTTCTTTCCCCCCTTAGGGTTGGAGATGAGATGTTAATATATTCAGTCTTTAATGCATGTTACAAAATGATTGTCCACAATGAAAATTATTACTGACATGACATAAGTTTTTTGTTAGATGTTCTTGCACACATCTGTTTTAAAATAGTTTTTTTTTGACCTTGTCATGCTCTAAGGGATAATTCTTAAATGGTTTATGTTATACTTCTGTTAAACTGCCCAAACTTTTTCAATAGATAAATCATATCTTGGAAAGACAACTACTTGTTCAGCTTCAGCTCATCTGTGGTGAATTTTTTTTTTCTTCACATCCTCATGGCATCCCAGGTTGTGGCCACAGTAAAGGCTTCTGGAATGCAAATATGTTGAAAATTCTTCAAATAGTTCAAGCTCCTGTTTTTGCCAAAAGAAAACGAGGAGTAAAAGTGGCACTATTTGACCAGATAGATCTCTACAATATGATGATGATGATGATGTTTCTGTAGTCTGAGGAGAGGGTGAGAAAAAGGAGCAGATTATTTGGGAGTGATTTTCAGTAACAAAAATCACTTTCTATAGATAATGCAAGTAGTTTAATGTTCTTGAAACTTGATAAGGCTGTGGAAGAAGAACTACCAAATGATTTCCACAAAACTCTTGTTCGGATGAGTACCTGCCTCTWAGACCCAGTTAACAAACGTATCTTGCCAGTGACAGCAGAATGCCCAGAAGATGGCGCTGAGGCTCTTCTYGTCTCAGCTTGAGACTTTGGAAACAGAAGTTCGACTGGGAAGTGCAGAAGGCAGACGCATTTTGCTTTGCTTTAAATAAATCCACCTGCCATCATATTTATCCAAGCTTCAGAAAAAGTTCAGAGAGAGGCCTTGCTGAGGTACATTCTCTTGCAAAGGTGTAGTCCTTCGGGTTTTCTGTCATGCTACAGTAACGGTACTTTTGCATACAAACACTCAGTATACAGCCCCGTTGTACAGAGTGCTCTTTCTCAGGCTCTGTTTCATTTCAAACCACTGAAGTTTGAGAGGCTGAAGTGCCCAGTAACCTTTGAGGTGGCCTGCTCCCTTGGTGCGGAGCTGTGATTCCCCTGAAGCAGCTGAAGGGATACTGATCTCCACTGCTGGTAGCGGTTAAGTTCCTCAGACTTAATGTCCTTCCTTCACTGTGATTCAGGAGATGCTTACTTTTTGCAGTTCTTCATCCATGGAATATTTTCAATATCTTGTACTACTTCCTTTCGTACTTTCACCCCACTGCGTTTAGAAACATACTGCTAATATTTCACCTCCATATGGAATTCAGCAATTCTCAGACTTCTACATTGCTTCCTCGACTTGATTTAATTGAGAACTATTAACTAAAGTACTCCTGCTTGAACTATCTATGATCAAAATTGTGTAATCCTCTGATTATCATTTCCTATGCTGGTACCCACTGTTTTCAGAGAAGTATTGTTTTAAATTTCTCCTGTTTGGAGCATATTCAGAAAATTCAATTGTTTGAGCAGACAGAGTGAGTAATTAAAAGATCTGTTTGTTTATTTATTTTTACTCCTAACATATGATTGATGAAGCCTCTGTGGTTCATTCAGGACCCACTTTGCAGCTGGGCAGATTGTGTAATACCAAATTCAGGACCACAATACAATTCTGACTGACTTTTACAGTCTTATAAACTTCTAATGGTGTGGTTTCCTATAGGAGGGTTTCATAGAGAGGGAGGAGTTTCAGYGTTGGTCTAAGTCTCCCCCTACCTAAGTCAATAGAAATTTTTGCTGCTTATTTTAGTTGGAGCAGGATTAGACTAACACTGCRTATTTTCAAAAACCTACCTTTGCTGGAAAGCACAACATGCAAGCTTGAGAGAAGTCCAGAGATGATGCACCATTAAGTAAGACCCTTATGAACATTCAGTGCAGGTGCTAGACAAGCAGCACATTTGTAACAGTGAGCAGGTGGGACATCCTCTTAAAAGTTCTCTAARACAAGAAAAGGAAGAATTGACTCAATGCAGACTGCTGTGTGCTCACAGGGGTGGCATCAGTTTTGCCATTAAATTCTACAGTCTGTGCAGAAAGCCCTTCCTCCCCAGAAGCTAGGACCATTTACCCTATCGTTCATTAGGGGCTGTTAGCAGGCACGCTCTCTGTCAGGAACATAAATAAAGCCTTTGCATTTTGAGACCATCTAGTCTAAGCAAGAGTAAGTGCAAAAGAACAAACAGAAAAGCTGTAGCAAAAGATTACTGGCTGCCACCTAGATCAAGAATTGTTACTTGCTCTGCTTCTGATGCTTGCACTTGAAGTGCTGATGCAGAAGCAGGTATGCTTTGTCTTTTCCATTTTTTTCTTGTTAATTTTATGAGCAGCAAATGGGTTTCTGTTGTAAACTGATTATARCTACAGACTGTTACGTGGTCTTAAGCTATTAACAATTTTCAGTAATGAGACAAAATATCGGTTTATAGGTATTGATTTCTACTGCCTCCTGTTCATCCATTGCCATGCATGTTCTAAGGAGTTTACATGCTTTTCACCTGTAACTGAGACGAAAGACACTTCTATTTACACTCACTAGGCACAATTAGAGAACCTCCAAAAAATATTTTTTTAGCTCAATTTCTTTGAGAGAGTAATTTTTATAATAAGGCTGAATTTCAGTGTTCTTAGACCTTTTTATCTGTAGATTAAGTGCTTTACTGTTTGTTTTTTTCAACAGAGATGTTAACTAAACAAAGCCAGTGTACTACAATGTGGACTTGTATTCAAAATGTTTTAAGTTAGTGTTATAACATTGTTTTGCTTTTTGAATGGTCYGCAAAAATAAGGAAACTTCTCAGAAGCAAACCTTGCGTTATTTTATGACATAAAAAGGCCAAATTGTGCTTCTAAGCCAATTTTAAAAGTTATATTTGACTTATTCTGAGTTGATAGAAGCAATGTCTTACTCTATGGGGAAGTGTGTACACTACATCTACTCTTCATTACTTACTTTGGTTTGGGTTTTAGCATAGCCTTGGAAAGCAAGGGGAGAGGGAAAAAAAAGAGTATTGACAGACATTGAAAAAYGTCCAACCACATGAAGGCTGTCATGTCCCCCAGCATTAATGAGAGTTGGGCAAATGCTTCAGGTAGACAGCAGAACTCCTCATGAGCAGATTGCAAAATAAAACAGACCATAACTTGAAATGATCAGTGAGACTATTGGAGCTACTAATTCTGTAAAACTGCAATTTGCAAATTACTTGAGCAAATATTTCCATTCCAGCAGACTGCAAGTTATTGACCATGTAATATTAGAAGTAAGGGCATAGAAGGGGTAACAGTGAACAACTMGTTTCAAAATGAGATGTTAATAGAGCTTTCATCAGCACCCAGCTTTTCATAATACACATTTTATTACATCATGGAAATACTATTTTTAAAGTAGTGTTTTYATCATAAAGATAACCTAATTGCTAGCTTCAACTGTACAGAAAATAGAGTAGTATATTGTCTATAATCTTATGGAGTTCTCTGTTACAAAATTGACCTTTTATAAAGTGTCACATGCAGTGTTTGAGTCTCAGTCTTGATTTATTCATGTGCATTTTCATAATGCAGAATACAAGAGGAAATAAACCATTTCATTTAAAAAAGAAAGTAAGTAATCAAAACACTAAATACGGCTGTTCTTTTCAGTTTTACAGCCTCTGAGRTTTTAACTGTTGTGACTTATTAGGGAATCTCTCAGAGCCACTGGGAATTTTTTTAAGATCAAGTGTTGTTAATGGGATCGATCTTGGCTTGGGCTTTGTGAGGGGATGAGGGCGAGAGAGACATTATTTTGTAACTGTTTTTCAGGACTGTTCCTTTGCTCTTAGATGTTCCTAGAAAACTAGATGTTTTTCGCGTCTCTCCACGTGTAACCATCTGGGATACAGCAGATCCGAAGCCAGGCCAAGCTCTCTACTGCCAGTGAGAAGTGAAAATAATTTACCTGCATTTATTCTCAGCCACACCRATACCTCATCTCTCTTAATGTGACGTTATCTTACGTATTTTTGTTATATTATTTAGACCTTGTCACTGACTTCAGTGGACCTGAGATTTGTCTTCTGAGTGAGAGGGGAGTTGGGAGGTCTCAGACTTTTTCTCCACACCTGAGGTCACAACATCCTCTTCTAAAATAGACCTTACAATCATAGACCCATAAATTTCCCTCCTGGGGGAAAGTTTTGTGACTATCTGTGGCAACAGAGAGTTTTAAGTGAAAGCTGAGACTCTGTTGCGTGGGCTGATACCTTTCCCTTCTCCTACAAAAACTCTGGCTTTATGATCCCCACCGAACTGGATATGTTTTATCTGTAGCTTCATATTTCAGTCTTAAGCTGTTGATTAGGGAAAGACCTTTGGAGAAAGGATGAAAAAGCCCGTGCCTTTGCTCCTCGCAGGAGGACACTGCTTCTGTAAGAGGAAAGTCTTTGTTGAGAAGTGCCTCTGAAGCAAGCTTATGCTCTGAATGCGGCTAGCCGCTGAAGTAAAGGCAGTGACTGAATTCCTGAGGAAACTCGCTTTGCGGAGACACCTGCACGCTCACAGGTATTTGAAAATGTCACTTATCTCTCCTCGTGGCAGGGATGAATGTCATTAGCCCTGACCTGATGTCGTTAACATGAGGTTCATGCAGGTAGCTGCCTTCCTTTTAGGAAGGAAAACACAAATATCCTAGGAAACACTTTACTCTGACATATTCCAGTTTCTCTCTCTCTCTAAAGAATTTGTCTCTCCCCAACTGTGGTAGGAGGACAGGAGAAAGAAGAGTTTCCAGCGATCTGTTTAAGTTTTTGCTCTCTTTATGAAGTGTAAATTATCAGCTATTCAGTTTTCTGAGTGCTAAGCCCTTTACAAGGGCTAAGAATTAAACAGTCTTAACTTGTTTGCTTTCYGTGGTTCAAAGAATAATTCCAAAATTGGGAAAATGATTGCTTTGTGGATAGTCAATGTGCAAGATGCTCTGAATACGCCTTGCTTTCAGGGACATTTAGCCAGCTAAAATGTACTATCTTTTTATATATATGTTTGAATAATCTGTTTTTCAAAGCCATTTTAAAACAAATTCTGGAGAAAGTATTTTGAGTTCTATTCGTGTTGTCTTTTTAAGGATGTAATGTTAACGCGCAAAATGCCACATTCCCATAATGATAGCTTAGCTTCTATTAGTGATGTTCAGATGACTGGAAAGACTCAGTAAGATTGACTGTTAAACTTCTGGCTTATGGGGGGGGGGGGGAAGAAAAGTGCTTATACCCACAGACAGTGATTAAGCAAAACTTCCTTGTGAGATCTAATAATTTTGTACTAAGTAAAGGCCAAAGGCTGGAGCCTGCATGCATCTCCCGGAATGCCACAGCTGGAGCACAGTTCAGAGTAGGAAATCTCTTGGACAATAAATCCTATATGAAGAAAACAAGTTTCTCTTCCTGGTAAATTAAACTTCATAAACATACGCAGGCTCTAGGGAGGCAATTGAGTAATAAAATATGAAATAGCAAGTACAGTCAGTCTCCTAGACTCTCATGGCAGCCTTTCAAAGGAACTCTTGAGGTTGAATTTCATTTATGGGATGACTTCTGTTTGTTAATGCAATAGGCATAACTGATAAAAGAAAAAAATTTATCTATTATACAGATATTGCCAAATATTAAGTACTTCATAACTTGAACATTTCATTGTTGTGGGAGGTAGAAATCTGTATTTCAGGAGAAGATATGTATATCTATGTGCAAGCTATACTTGTTTATCATGTATAATTTATTTACAATGAAATGTTCTGCTTGATTCAACACATTTATAATAATTCATTTCCAAGGAATTTTTAAATTTCACTTTTGCCCGGGGAAAGAAAAGAATTTAAAATTCTGTGCAGAATAACCTTTCTAATCTTTGTGTTGCTTTAATGTTATACCACTAGGGAATATTTTTTGTATAGTGCTTTACAGATAACAATGGGAAACTAACAGGCACATGCCATAGATTCCTAAACCTCTCTGGAAAATGAGATGAAGTCAGGGAAAAAAGAACAAACAAGCCAAGAATGTTACACTAAAGATTATATATTTATTAAACACTATCCCCATATATCCTTTTAGAATTTCTTTTCAAAGCTGTTGATACCTACCTCCGTCTCACTTACCTTTCATTCTTTTGATTCCTATATTCTCTCTTAGATATAATTTTTACTGTTACCTTTTAAGCCCTGCTGTTACGTGTATTTTTGTCTATCTTTCCACTTGTTTTCCCTTTCTTAGAATTTACAAAGTGCTGCACTGTATATTGTTCTTGCACAGTTTTATTTCCCAGTTAGTGTTCATATACAAGCTTAATCATTCCATTTGAAATCTGATACTGTGTGCTATTTTATAGCTTGACGGGGGGTGCAACTGCTTCTGATTTTGGCTATTTTATTAGATCTTAGTTTGCATCAGCAACTGTGCTTCAAACAGCAGGCACCTCGAGGGAAGATTGAAGCTTATCTGTCAATTTGAAATTGAGAGCAGAAGCTGAGTCTTTAGATGATTTATTGCATATTATTTCAGTGTAGTGTTGTCAAAAAGGGCCCATTTCTTGCATTAAGATTTAGGAAAAAAAAGAAACCAGCAATGGTGGTGTTATTGGGGAAAATGAGTAAGATGAAGATTTCCAGAGAGCTGATGGAAGAGTATTAAGGCGCCCATTCCGGTTCTGGATTGATTTGCCTGACAGCATTGCTGAATAACGTTCAGTGCTGAGCTGGCTGCAGATTGCCARTTTGGACTAGTCTTGGGTTTAGAACCGGTGCCCCAGTTGTACTGCATTCACCTTTGACTGACATATTTCRAACAAAAGTATCACCAAGCTTTTATGTGAAGCTGTAATGCTTCCTCTCTCATTAAGGTTTTTCCCATGGGGGACTCCATGTGTTCAAATGCTGAAAACTTAGTCCATGGCAGGTTAAACTGGGGCAGATGACACAGAAACCAGTCCCAGTTGTGCACCTCTCCCTCCCTCTTCCCAAGTCCCTGCACCCGCAGTAGTGCAGCAGGATGACCGGGTAAAGGCTCCTAAGCTGTAAGAGTTTACAGCCTGACATGCTTTACATAGCAGCCCTCTGATGCTAGGTTTTTACTAACACTTGAGAGCTGCAGTAGTCTGGGACGTGCAACCAGTTCAGCCATCCTTTCCACAGCAGGAGCTTCCAGGAGCTGAGATTCCCAGGCTGGGGGAAAGATGGGTCTCAGCTTTCCCCTCCAAATCTGCTGCCGCTTGTGGGTCCTCAGACTGCACCGAGCCCAGGGCACCAGCACCGTACTGGTGGCAGGGGTGCTGTGGGACTCTGTGACCAGCCRTAGCTTTTGATGCCTGAGAAGCAGGGCCCAAAACTTCAATGAAGTGACTGCAGTTTGGGCAAAAGTCCTATAAATGCCTGCTCTGTGACTTTCTACTCAGTGAGCTAAATGCGAACGTTTGCCTTGCAGAACGGCTGCTTCGGCTTCCTCTCTGTGCTGCAGCACTTGCTTTCCTCCAGTCTCTGATCGAAAGTGGGAATATCACYTCAGAAAGACTTTCCCTCCCTTGTTTAGTTGGATCTTGGGATTCAAGAAATCATCTGTGCTGCTTCCCACTCCACTGGAGTATTTTGCAGGTCACCGATGGAGGAGGAAGTGTGCCTCGGGAGGAGCAGACAAGSGCTCCCTTTCGAATACAGGAAACTTGATCCCAAGTATCCAATGCTGCTGATGTGCTGACCTACTTTTCTGCCATCCTCTGTAAATGGCATAGCAAAAGCAAGGGAAGCAATAGGACTGTCTCTCCACAGTGAAGAGTGCAAAGCAGCATTGCAGCAGAAATCAATCAAATGTGCAGGAACTCATAAGAGAGGAGCAGGGAGGAGGTAATGAAAAAGAGATGGAGTCCAAATGTCTTGCAAGTGTGGAAGGCTACAGCTTTAGGGAGAGAGGGCCCATGAGCTGGTAAATTAAATATACTACAAACACTAACTGTGTTTGCTACTTGGCGGTGATATTGTTTTGGAGAAAATTATTTTAGAGATGCAAATCCCAGTGAAAGGCACAGACATTTCCCTTTTAAGCCTTTGGAAAGAATGCCCAGAATTAGTCTGGAATCTCAGCTTGTTACTTATGCCCTTTCCTGGGCATRGGACTTCAACCTATGTAAATCAAAGTAGCTACAGCCTGGTCCRTGCTTGAATTTTCACTAACTGAGCAGTTGGTCTGTGAGATATCAGGAGTGCTTTGGGACCACCAAAGGAGCCAGCCCGCCTGCGTTTAACCAGGCTGTGTGTTGTACTGATGAGCTCAGCAGGTGTCTCCTAGAGGCACCGAGCTGCGGGAGCTCCCCCAGAAGCTGTGGGCCTGCCTGACTGCAGTAACCCTGGTCACTGCAACACCCCTCCTTTGAGCTGGCCTGTGCCGCAAGGGCTCAGCGTCACCAGCTCCAGGTCAGAGCACCTTGTTTCCTAAGTAGCGTGCCTCGGAGAGCCACATCGACTCACCCTGCCGTGCTGATGCCTTTCTGCCCCTGTAAAGGGAGAGAAGGAAGGAGTCCTATAAAGCACTAAGCTCGGGCTGTCTAGCGGTGGGAATGAGCATCTTACTCATCACCTTCTCCACCTTTCTTCCCCCCAACCAAGAAAAGCTGCCAAAAAGCCGGATACTGAATTTTACRGTTTGGCTAATTAGCAACGAAGAGTGAGCGAAGAAGGAAACCAGTTTCCAGCAGCAGCCGGCGTGGCCGCGGTCAGTAACCCAGAACGGCCCAGAGCGGCAGAATCGCGGCCTCGGGAGCAGAGCCGTCCGCCGTGCGTCGCCCCTGCCATCGAGAAGGGCAGGGATTTGAACCGGAGCAACGGCAAAAGGGGAGATTCGCTGGCCGCCAAGCACCTGCCCTTTTCCTGGGAAGCTGCTGTTGTAGCGGAGCTGAGAGAAAATCTCAAGAGTTTTACACGCATGTTAAGTCAGAAGGACAAACAAAATCTGCGACTCTGCGTGACATCTTTTTTCTATTCCCTCCCAGCTTTTGGAAAAGCGTCAATGTTGTTCCTTAGCCAATTCTGTTCTCCTTTAAAGACTTATGCTCTTCATCAGTATTTTGGTTTTGAAGTTCAGTGAAGTAGCATCTGAAGTAAAACGGCAATTCAAGATCCTGCTTGCTACACTTGGGATGGGCTGATGCCTGCTAGTTCCTGTTTTGTATAACACTAAGTCACTTCGTTCCTTTTCTTCCAACCTATGTGGGGTATCAAAAGTATCAATTTTCTTTTTGTTTCTAACTTTACTGATGAAGATCTCTTTGCTAGAAAAAAGCACAGTGACACTTCGCACTTCTTTTCAATGTACAATTTTTCAGATTTTGTAAATTCCATTAGTTAACAAAATCTTAACATTTAAAGCAAAATCAAAAAAAAAAAATCTAGTTTCCAGATGCAATGAGTCACTAAATAGTATTTTTTAACATCAACATTCAAATGACTRAGAATGAATTAACTTACTACCTTATGGAAAACAGTGAATTAAATTTAAATTGTGGGCAGAGAATTTCAAAATCACCTTTTACATTCTCCTTCTTTTAACATAGTTTTCTCTTGGTCATTATTCCTTGTATCAACCAAAGACTTGAAACATGAGTTTATGTAATAGTAAGACTAATTACAAAAGATTTGGAACAGCTCATGATATATTCAGTGATGGAGAGGAAACCACAAACATGTTCAGAACTAAGGCACTGTAGAACATCATGTACTCAGATTATTAGACTGGCACATTGGGATTGCGGAGAATTTCAGATAATGGAGATATTTTTTCACACCTCACAGATTTGCTTTTCAACCCWATGATTCAAAGTTGCATACATTAAGGGCTTCAAAGTGGAAAGAAGAGACCATGTCACTGCGTAGGGAACGTGCCTTACTGATGGTGTTTTATCCCAGCTCGAAAGATGATCTAATTTGTAAACTGCACTTGAATAAACTGCCTGTGTGATAAATAAACACTTGTATTAGCTGCCATGTTATTCAAGTTGCAGTGACTGATTGCTGTGCTAACTACAGTGGGCCCACGCCAGTGCTTAAATGGGGCTGTATGTGCTGTGTTGGCTTCTGCGGAAATGTGCTGCGAAGCAGAGTGTAGCTCTGCGGCTGCGTGAGCGACTGTATTTAGAAGCCAGTACTTTAGGAGGTAGGATGTACACATTCTGAATTAAAAGCAAGAAACCTGCGGCTTAGAGTCTGCAAAAACAACAAGAAATTACTGTCTTATGGACACTGATGAAACAAAAGCTCTTAAAGCACCAAATTACTTGTTGACGTTATCCAAACGGCAGGTAGTCACCAACAAGGTGATTTTGTTTAAGTGAAGACCTGCACAGGCTTTTAGCTGCTGCTGCTGACAGCGTAGCTTCCAAATCAGCAGAAGCATAAAGGTTAAACTACTTCAGCTGTTTTAAATACCTTTTCATCAGTGGCTGCTTAGTCTCTGCAATGCTTCTTCGTAGCACTCCAAATGAAGGGATTAAAAACAAATGAATTAAACAGAACTCCATTTCTAGCCTCTTGCCTTTAGTGAACACCATAAACTTTTTGACAAAAAGCAGTCCTACAAGTCTGTCTCCACAAGCCAGTGCCAACCTGCTCTTGTTCACAGTTAAGGCAGCATTTTGGGGACCAAAGAAATTTCTTGTAGYTCCTTGGGTGGCCAGTGAGAGCAAAAATCAGCATGGAAGGAATCTGAATTCCTACYTCTCCTTTGGTCAAAGCTGTTGTCTGAAAGTTGTGAATTTGCCCCTGCAACTGGGTGAAGGAAACCACCATGAAACTGCCCAGGAAAGATCTGAACTCAAGGGTGAAATTTTTCCTGAAATGGAGATCAGCAGCTTTTACAGATGCTTCAGTTATGATCTCAGCAAGAGAAGTACAACAGAAGCACAAAAGAGCAGCATACCTTTGGAATGGGTAAAGCTAATTTTTAATTTCCACACTAGTTGTAGTCAACCTTTGCAGGAAACAATCTTCAGAAAATGTCCTATGTTGTTGTTCTGTGTAATATATTTTTTCCTTTAAAACTTTAGAAAATACCTAGGCAGAACCACTTCATATGTTTTTTGATCTTACTCACTTGAAATGCCTTTCACGTTGTTTTGCATTTTGAGTGCTTCAGTAGATTCAGTGGCATAAAATTAAGAGGTGAAAAAGGTGGAACAACTCCACCAAAAATTAGAGGAGGGATTACCTGAGCGGAGTCAAAATGGTCTGAACAGCAGTAGCACGTAACACTGTAGGAATAAGAGAAAAAGAGGTATAAAAATAAGAGAGTGGAAGAGCTTTCCAAAAATTCACACTCTGCTTCATCCATTACAGATGGTAGCTCAGGCCAATATTTAAGCTCACTAAAGTGGGAGTCCAGACCTGCCTGGAAATCATCTCCAACAGCTAACCCTCTTCACGCTTAGATTTCCCCACTCTCTAAATCTCCATCCTGCAATATCTGTTCGTTATTCCTTGTGCTATCCTCATCAGATATACCCTCATTACAGTTACTTTTACATATTTAATGATGGCCTATCATATCCTCTGATTTCCAGCCTTTCCTGAATGGTCCCGCTCTCTAGATCTGTGCTCATTCCGTGTGCTCTGCTTTGGTTACTCCCGTTTGGGGGAAGATGCCTAAGTCTCTCCCGGCCACCMGGATGCCCCAGCTCCTCCTGCCTCAGGTCTCTGCGTGGGGTTGTGTTCTGGGGGATCTGGAAACTGCTCTGAGACTTGTGGTATTTTGCAGTAGCTATGACGGACCAAAGATATAGACAAAATGAGTTATGTAAATACAGGTATTTAGGTATTTTTTAGATTGATAGGTATATTTGGAAAAATCAGACAAGCTTGTGGACCACACAGGCTCTTTTTCAGGTGTCATTTTGTTATCTTGCATGCTCTGGTGGATTTGCAGCAGCTGTGATGATCTAAGGATGTAAATGTCCTTAGAAGATCAAGGAGGGCTAACAAATCTAAAGGCTTATATAAYTTTTTCTTCCATACAGTTTTGTCTAATAAGTSRTATTTCCTCTGTTTACAAACCTTGACCTGRGAAATTAAGAGCTTTTTTGTGACCATTTTACAAAYTTACCAGACGCATGGGTGGGGAATRTCTTCTCATCATTCAGTTGTGGTGGAAGTGCTCTTAACTCAAGCCCAGATTAAGGTAAAATGTAAATAAAACATCCAAAATAGAAAAGGCAGACCCGATCTAACCTACTGCCTTTATGGTTCAATCAAAAATTAYGCTCTCTTTGTCACTCAGGAACCGGCAGTAGGTTCTTCCTGATGTGCTGATTCTGACAGGTTTTTGCCCTTTTTAGCACCATGGAAGTAACTTCCTCCTGGCAGAATACGTTAACCCTTCCCCTTTTGAAGTATTGTGGGGGAAACCCTTTCCCTTTTGAAGTATTGTGGGGGACCTCAACCTACTGGTGACTTTTTTTTTTTTTTTTCTTATTGCAGGTGCTTTGGCTGTTCTTAGAATAAATATTGCTTCGTTTCAGGTCAAGAGACAGGTGCAGATATCTCTTTCTTGGCCAGATGTCACATCTAGCTCTTTAATGGCTGAACATCAACTCYCTGTCTAAGCAAGGGATCCAGCTTCTCTGCTGATTCAACACATGTGTTTCAGCCTCTGCTCAGCCATGCCACAGGATGGTCTGGTGGCTCTTTGCGATCAGACATGGGAGTCCTGTTCCTCTGCTGTTCCTCTTCTTGCTCCCGTTTCTTGTACTATTACCAGCACCCAACAGACCATGTGAGGAGCTGCAGGAAACCGCTCCAGGAGAAAAGCAGATAGGTCTGACTGTTGGTTAGGTAGCAGGATCAGCTCAGTGAAGGGGCTGACAGCTTTCACGGCTGCGGCAGAGAAAGCGCAGAAGAGTGGGAAGATTTGGGGTGTGCAGGGGCCRCGTGGGCTGGGAGAGTGGTCCTGATGGCCTTCAGCTTGTTGATCAGCATTGATGAATGCTCATGCTCTCCTTCAGTCTGACCTGCAGCTGGTGTGTTTGATGGAGATAGGTACTGGAGGCAGCTGTCAGTAGTTTATTACTGGCTATTGATGGAGACCAGGCACATTGGTAATGGGTTTGGAGCTTGCCCGTGTCTGTCTTCTCCCAATACTATAATCCCACCCGACGCTGCAGGCTAGCTGAGGCTGTGTTGGGGCAGGGAGCTCGACTCTGAGGCAGCACCTTGCCCCACAACGCGACTGGGGCACTTGCAAAACTCAGAGGGCATAAGAAATATTGCCCACTTGAAAGGGGACTGAGATGGACTTAGATGTCAGTTTGGATGGAATRAAGCAACTTTTTTCTTTAGTGGAGTTTTTGTAGTCTCAGTGGAAGCTTAAGTATATTTTCTCTAGAATGAATATTTGCTACATGGAATGAGACTTACGTACTTGTAAGGAAAAAACTAAAAAAGTAATTTTCATCTGCTTTTAACTATGAGATCCCAAGCTCTCTAGGGAAAAATAATACTAAATACAATCCATAACTGAACATAAAAATTCTCTTGATTAGAAGGTGATTTTTTCTTTTTCYTCTGTGTAATCTGAGCATAGTTTTCCTCTGTATTGAGGATAAAAAAGAGTTGTTGCAAACTGCGCTTCAGCCATAGTTTTCCAATATTAGCAGGTAAAACTTAAGGTAAATTTTTTCCTTAGAAACAAAAATCAATTCTCAGCAAATGCTCTCCCCAGACTCTTCATAGGATACAGCAAGGTGGTTCTTCTATTAATTWAAGTTCTGGTCACTAGTGTTACTAGTGTTAAAGTCTTAGTGCACAAAATTGCATCTCAGAGAACAGCTTGCATGCCTCASTACTTGAACAGAGAAGAATGTAGCAAACTCACTGAGGACATTTATAAGTACCTGTAGCGTCCTCCTCCAAAGTGAATCTGGATTTGTCACACCTGAGGTTCAAGATGTCTTGGCTTACAGTCTGCTGGCTATGGATGTTGCTGCATGAGATGTGGTTTTCTGCTGGCTCAGTAAGCAGGATTAACTTGTGCAAGGGCCTAAAAGGTGACAAAAGAGAACAGAGGGGACTTGTGTGAGTCAGGAATTGTTGTACTTCATTGTGCTGTACGTTTTTTGTGTGTATATGTGGGAGACATGGAGATAATTGGAATTAYCATTTTCAATTTAATCAAGAATTTCTAGGTGTTGAATGGCTCCCAAAGATACTGAAAGTTGGTRCAAAGAACTTTGGCAGGGATAGTTATTATATGATCTGCCTATTAGCTGTGCCCTTCCCCTTTCTGACAGGCAAAACTTAAATTCCTTCTCTGGGTTTATTTCTTTGTCTGCGTTTCTCCATCTAGATATTTGAATTGACTCACACTAGAATTTCAATAACAGTTTAATGTAAAAAAAGCAACAAATTTTTCTCCTGCTAATTTCTTGGCATTCTTCCTGCCAAGGAACTGGTTGATAACCAGTTGTGCCTTTGGTGTCCCAGGAGTTATGGGAAGAGAGCTGGAATTATGGACAAGAACTCTAAATGGATGCTAAAAAGTGCTCAATGCTAGAGTAGTTAGTAAAGTTAATATTTCTGATGGGCTAATAACTTAATGGCTTACATGGAGCTGATGATGATACCTGTTGTAAACCTGTTTCTGAGCCTGAGGTAGACAACACAGCATCTGTTCTTSCATTCTTTGAATAAGCTTAGATATGCAGGTATGTTTATATATAGAAATATATACACAGAAGTGTTCGTGTTCCTGCGAACAAATTAAAACTTTGATTTCAAATAGTGGTAAGGGATGCATTTGAATCTTATTCAACCAGAGTTTATTTTGAGAGTACAGAATTTGTACTGCTCTTTCGAACACTGTTTTGGGGAAACATCTCTACAAACTCTTAACGTTGGTTACTTGGTCCCCGTGGCATGTGGAAATCTCAGAATTTGTATAGCTGAAATTGCATATCTCTCAGATCGCTGATGCAGTTCATCTCCACAGTGCTGTGGAAACACAGCAAGCAGTCAGGAGCTGATAGTCTGAATAAATCTGTGAGTGCCCAAAGGCAGGTTCTTATCAATAAGGTAAGTGGGAACTGCGAATCTTCTAGTGTTTGGCAAACTGCTTTTGGGATCCTGGGCAAATTAGATTGTGTGCAGCCCATCGAGGCGCTTTTGTCTGATTTATACTGGCCATAAACCAAGAGATGTCTCTTGAGCTACCTTCTATGCAAGCATGAAGATACAGGTAGAGATTGCCTCAAATTCAGCAGAGAAATCTTTTTCTTCAAGTACAGTTTTTACTTCAGTTAAAGTAAGCTGAAAGTACAAAGAGAGCAAGGAAGCTCCTGCTGATGCTCTGCTTGATAACACTTGGCTGAGYGGCTGTTTTACAACTGTGCTTGGGGATGAGACCGATGTGTCACTTCGTACTGGAGAACATGCTTCGATTCACCTCGGTTGTACCAACAGCCAGCAGGAGCACGGAGAAGGATGGTCAAAGTGCCTCTCCATGGCTTTACTCTGGGGTTAAGCTAAAGATTTTGTCTGTTTAACTCAGATATAAACAGTTACCTGTTTACTTGAGCTTGGTTACCTGACTTAAAGGGTAGATGTGTTAGTGCCCATGGAGCAGTGCTAAATTAAGGGCTCACRTGAATCTGACATGGCTCTAGTAACTGCGCCTAATGAGGAGCTTGATCTTAAGATCTTAAATCTGCAAGCAAAAATACTCCAGAACAGATCTGCYTTCATCTCGACCACTTTGGTCTCCCTTCTAGAATTTTGCATTATTTGATATACAGATAAAATTATGATGTAAAGCTCTTCAACAGTAAGGCATTTGCAGCTTACTTTATCTCTCTCTCTACACAAATCTAAGTACAAAGCTTTTTTGGCTTTACTTCCCTCACAACATCGTGTGCGCTGACATGTGCACATCCTGGTGAACGTCTTTCTGTCAGAAAACGTATAAATAACRTAGGAGAAAACCTCCGAATCAAATATAGATAAGTGTTGTGTATTGTAGTGCCAAGGGTCATCTTCATTTGTCATCTTTGGCAGTGTTTGGATTTATTTTAACTTTATTAATTAGTTAAAAAAAAAAAAAAGAATACCAGGAGGCCATCTTTGAAAAATTTAGTTGAGTTGAGTTCCAACTCTCAACTAAATTCTCTCCTTCATACAGTTCAGTCCTGATTTCCATTAGTGGAAGAAAGGATCCATGGAAAATGYAGAAGTGTTCAAAGGAGATAGTGTGAGTCAGGTCATGGGTAAGATTTCTCAAAATTTTCTTTTAATTCAGATTTTATAGATTTTTTTTTATTTCAGGTCATTTCAGTATTAAAAAAATGGTAAACAAATTTACATGTGTAGGTACATGCAGTTTGGGTGAGTGGGATTTTTAAAGTCCAAATTCTGTTATGATAGCCAAATCCTTGCTCTGTCTGATTTGTCAGCATAGTTTGACAGATGCTCTAAGTTAAGCCAATTACCCACAAATCTTGTGGGCAACACAGGGTCATGGAGCACAGGAGTGTGTAGACTAAGCTTCCTCTCGTTTAATTATATCATCTGCACTATAATCAGATCTAGAGAACTTCACATCACAGAGGATGGGAAGGAGCAGCAGGAACTCAAAACCAGGTCTAAGTGGTTAGAAGGAGGCTTTAACTCTTTGTTGTGATTTATTTTGTTAAGAAACTGAAGATTATAGACTTTCCAAACTTTCTGCTTTTATTTTCTTTAACAGCTATAATTCCCATTGCGTTGTATTTCACTGTTTACTGCTGACTCTGAGAATCAATGAACTGGGCTTAAGTCAACRATTCCAGGTATAATTGAGTCTTTTCCCAGAAAATAACTAGATTTGAACCTGCCGCAGAGAAAGCGGTTCCCTGAGGGAGAGAGAAGGTGAATGTTTGTATGCTATTCTCCGTGCAGACTTCTGCTGGCTTTGGCATCAGCGCTCTGGGCTTTCTCCGCCCAAGCACACCTGCGAGCAATTGGCCAGAGCTGGGTACAAACAGGTCCTGAGAGTCTTGTCAGCATGACGTGTACRTGTGCCGAGAAAGGGGAAAAAACTTAGAGATTTCCTTTTCATTCAGTCCAAGTTGCCCTACTGCAAACTGTATTTTTGCTGTCAATATTTTCTCGACCTCAGACAAGTTCTTGGCTATTGGAAATGTTGTTCACTGAATTAAATGTATTTTCCTTCACGTGCAATTTAAACAGTGCAATTTAAAAACAAACAGTTTTTAAATTCCACCAAGGAACTGTGGACGAACTTCTCAGAAAATAATCGGTGTTTGAAGGCACGAATGGTACATGATTTTTTTCCATAATGCAAAATTGTTGTTTTGTTTTCCTCTCCAACCAGTGCTTAGTGCTTTTGATTTTTTTAAAAGACACATTCCAGCTGTTTTTGTTCCTTATTCTGTACCTTGATCCCTTGAGGATTCTAGTCTGTTTCTGTTCATGTTTTCCCGAAGGGGACGGGAAGTCTGTACAATGACTCCTGCCAGTGARTAAATATATGTCTGAAGTGGCTGCTGTCCTGCACGCTGTTAACCCCTTATTTCCCTGTGCGAGGAGAGGACGCGCATGGTCTGCCTGAGGCCTCTGGTAGGGATGAGGGTCTGTTACCTTCTGGCTCTATTCTAAGACGGAGCCTTCTGGGGGGTAATAGCTGTAACATGAACCAATGAGCATTACACTTATTAACACCATAAGTTATCAAAATGGGGAAACTATGGCAATAAATGAGCGAGCTGCACCTTATGTCTGCCCTCATCTCCTATATGATTGCAAGGTAGGCTCTTCTCACAGAGGCAGAAGGAAAATCTTGCACCAGAATTCAGCCTCTGATCAGCCTGATAGCTTTTCTGTATGGTTGAGACCCTTTGGCCTTCCCCAAACTGTGTCTCAAACACGGGTGTCAGAGCACATCACCATACCAGGTGAAGCTGCACCAGTCTGTTTATAGAGCAGTGTGTAATTGGATGTCCTGTCTGTAGCAAATACCCCAGCCTCAGCTTCTCGTGTTCAGTATCTCACAGTGTCTGAATCTAACCTTTCACAAGGCAGTCTGCTCTTGCCATACCGGCATCATCCTCACTAACTTTGGATTTTTGTGCCATTGTGTTAGACATAGAAATTAAACTGCATCCTCACGCACTGATTAGTTGTCCTTTTTCACGAAATCTAAATCATCATCAGGCTAAAAATCCTCTCTTAAAGTGCTTGTAGGATTTTCRGGATAATTGCAGTCATAAGCAATGCTTCAAGTGGTAGCAGCATGCAGCAGCAGATAGTGGCTGAATGTTTTAAGGAGGGAGGTTATAGATGTCCCAGGCATATACATTTCACAACACCATAATACACCCACACACTCTTACCTGAGAAACATCATCCTGATTAGGAGACTTTCTTCTATGGAGTGTAAAAGAGTTAGAGAGGCTATTTAGTAATGTGTCTCAAAGGCTTGCTGATAGCAGAGTGTCCTGGCACATCAGGTGAATACCTGTTTCTTGCTTTTTAGAAACAAGCTGCCTGAAATTTTGGACACAGTCCTAGCCACGCACTTGTTGGCATCTGAGAACAGCTCCTAACTAGGGACACCTACTTCAGTCTGAGTATCTGACCCTAATGAGTGTGATGATCTGTGGGCTACACAGATTGCAAGGGCTGAGCCAGATGGATATAGAGGAAAAACATGAAACGTAGCCAGATTAARCCCTTGAAATGAGTCAAACATCCTAACAATTTCTAGGTAATGGGAAGTTTCATAAATGTAAAGAGCCACAGGGACTTTCCTATGTCACTCAACTGAAAAAAAAAGAAATAAAGTGACTGTATGTAAAGCCTAGGATAAATGGCACATGGACTGGCAGATCCCCCAAAGTAGTCATCAGTGGAAAATTATCATTATACAGCAGTATTTCCAACAGAACTTCACGAAGACTGGTGCTAGGTCTGACGCAATTCAGTGTTTTAATAAGCAACAAGCAAAGTTACATAAAATCATTTACAAAGGCTCAGGTTGTAGAATTACACAACTGTTGAATTGCAAAATGAGTCACAGAGGTAAGGTAATCCCACTCAACTGACGTGCTTTAAATGCAAACAAATGCACATTTCAGTATCTAGGAGCAGGCRTGCAAGGTCACACAGAAAGGAGGAATACTGCCTGAGTACAGTCTCTCTRAGTCTCTCTTTGCAAGGTTTAAATATCAGATGTTAAAATGTTAAGTTTAACAAAAAACGCAAGACCTGAATCAATATCTAGGACTGCAGAGAGTAGAGCAATTGGAATGAAAAACTAGAATTCACTTTTTATCTTTAGAAGTATTAAGCGTTTGTAGCATATTGCTCCAGGAACAGGTGAACTCCTTGTTGCTTAGTGTCCTCAGGCCTTTCTGGAAAAGATGTTTCAGCCAAACACAAGTGAGTGGGTTCAGTTAAAGGATGATTTCTTGCCCTATCCTGAACAGTTTCAAAGAAATCTGAGACTAGAAGGCTCTAGTTAGTCTCATTTCCATATGATACCTTCTGGCCTCAGTTCCTTTTGAAGCTAAAYCAGGCTAGTTGCAGAGGTGCAAAAGACCCTTGAGCAAAGGCTGATGATAATCGCATTCCTGATATTTGCAATGTCAGTACGGGAGAGTAGAAGATGACAGAAGATGAAGAGCAGCCACCGCGCTGAGGGCAGACGTTTTGTTACTGGAAACAGGGAAATTCAGGTGTACAATGTGGCAAGACTCATGCTGGAGACCATAGATCCATACATTATGACAATGATATAGTTTTTTTTCTGAATGAGAAACTGGTAACTGGATATTGAGATGTGAAAATATTCAGAAGTAATTATACTCAGCAAATCCTGAATGGCGGTAAGAAAGGGAGTGGAATTTGGAGTTGAACTTGAAAAGATGCTTCATCAGCACCCAGGAAACAGTAGCTTGTTAGCAATAGAGCGACCAGTTTTAGACACTGTGCTAAATATCAGTGGCTAATTCCAAAGAGCTGTATCAGTTTAAGCCATTCAAAGAGCTTGTCCTCTACAAACAGAAAAGTGTTAAAAAAAGAGAGAGAGAGAGAGACTTGGGAAAAATGATTAAGAAAATAAAGCAATTTGCTTTATTGGAACAAGAGTACATTGTATAATTAAGCAATTACTGCCATTTCTATAGTTCTGCTATTTCTAGCTTTTAGGACTGGTTGTACAGGGAATTAAAGGCTGGCCTTGACCTTTCTTTCCAGTCTGCATTTGAAGCGGCTAATTGTACTACAGGGGGGTACTCTGAATTGGCAGGCAGATGTATGAGTGGTAAAGAAACTCTTCTAATGATAGGAGTCATTCTATCATTCTATAATTATTCTGCATCCATCTGTCCTGAACTTCTCACAGTTCCTGAGCAGCAACAGTTTCCATGCATGGCTTCTCTGCCTAATCCAAATTCCTGTTCTCCCCAGGCTTTTGGATCTCTCTTGTACAAATCAGAAACTGGTTCAAATTGCCACTAGATACAGCTATTATTTGTATAATTTATTTTGGCTAGAAAGTAAAGGCTTAGCTGCATTAACAACTACAGTAAGAGTTGGACGGTAAGGCTCTCTTGAGAGGCATCATGTTATATCAAGAACTCTCTGAACTGTCCTTGGATTAAGAGACGTCTTTGGGTGTGCCTGAAACAGCAGCCACCACCGGGTAGATAGCACTGCTTTCCGAGGCACGTATTCTCACAGCTTCAGAAAGAAGCTCTTCTCTGCTGCAGCCAAGGTATGGCCAGCTATAGTATTCACGAAGACTTAATTTTATAATAAATCCAAACAGTTGCGGCAAGCATTACTAAAAGGTTATTTCAAATGTAAATCAGCCTGTTCGCTGTTTCAATGATTACGTTACAAACTGTGTATATGAAGTCTTCCCTATTCAAGGGAATCTGCAATTAGCATAATGTCTTTTCAAAGAAATTCATCCCAAGAACTTTTATAGCCCTTAATTACAAATATCTTTCCATTTCTTAGGAAAAGGAAGAAGATATAATTGCCTTCTCTCCTTTTTGTTATAGCTTATTTCTAATATGCCTTAATCCGGTTCTGAAGCTCACCCGTTTTTTCATTTTAAGCCTTGATGCAGGCAGATACTTGCCTGAGTTTAAGCAAAAAGAATATGCAGAGTGGTTTTAACTGGGCTGAACATTAACTGAAAATATCTTCCTGAATTTGCACTAAGGTCACAAAGAACAATATAAATTATTAATGTGATGATAATTTGGTAGCTGAACTGGGAAAAAAAAACTTTGAAGATTGGGGTTGCATCAACTAAGATAATTTTTGAGTTTCTTGATTCTGGGATAAACAAGCACACACAACATTCTGTGTGGAGCAAAGCGTTATGCTCGATCCAAAGCCGAACACTTTGGTTTGGGAGCATTTGTAATAAAGCCAAGGAAACAGACAGCTGGAATCACAAAATCAGAGGCCATGGTGGGAGGTGGCAGGACGAGGGGAGGTCYCAGGCGAGGGTGGTCTGGGCCAGCAAGGTCTGCAAGTGGCCCAGGGCTCTGCCAGGCCCTTTCCTTAAGCAAAAGCAAATCAGAGCCAGTCCAGAACTATTTTACTAAATAAATCAAAGGAGAAAGAGGCTTTAGTGTCCTGGGAAATGATGAAACACACAGATGGGAATGTCTGCATTTGCTTGTCTCCATTGATCCTGGCTTCCTTTGAGAAGTTCTTGTGCAGCTATGATTTTTTTTTTTTTTTTTTTTTAAAAA